>NC_139705.1:29824127-29891627 GCF_964188405.1 Protomyctophum parallelum | reverse complement strand
CACAGTTTACCCAAGAGTAAATCATTGTGTGTGTGTGTGTGTGTGTGTGTGTGTGTGTGTGTGTGTGTGTGTGTGTGTGTGTGCAGTTGTGCACCCATGTACAGCATTCACACTTGACTGTGTATGTGTTTTTGTGTGTCAATGTGTATGGGTGTGTTTGTGTGCAAACATTTCTGCGTGTCTATGTAGGACAGGTATCTGTCTGTGTCATATCTGACAGGTATCTGTTTGTATCTGTATCTGTTTGTGTGTGTGTGTGTGTGTGTGTGTGTGTGTGTGTGTGTGTGTGTGTGTGCGTGTGTGTGCAGTCTGCGCACGCGAGCGTACATGTGTTCACAGTGTGTATGATGTGCATGTGTTTGTCCTCTTTACACTTCACTGGGCGCTTTGAAAGATAGTAGGCTACTCCTCGTTATTATACCCCAAAGGCTGTCTGGGTGCAGACTCTCTCTCTCACACACACACACACACACACACACACACACACACACACACACACACACACACACACACACACACACACACACGCACACGCACACGTGCACACAGGGAGCTCCCTGTGACCCACTTTCAGTGGACCCCCCCCAGGGCCTCCAGGGATCCCCGGGAGAGTCCCCAGCCCAGCATGGGGCACCATAAAGCTTTAGGTCAACATCTAGAGCATGTTGCCCCTGAACCCGTGGCTCTTCGCCTCCTGTCCGGACCGGGGTGGCAGCAATGATCAATGCTGTCTGTTTTCCCCCGACACCGCCCTGCCTGGCTGCCTGCCTGCCTGTTCGTAAGGAGGTCGCTGTTCCGTTGAGATGTTAAGATTAGACCGTTCACTGAGGTCAGAGAGTAACGGATTACTGGCGACAGGATTACAATTATTGATTCCCCTGTTTTGTTTATGCCTGTTTCAATTTCACTCACTCTCACCTGTGTGTGTGTGTGTGTGTGTGTGTGTGATAGGTCTAACTAATCGGTAGTAACAGTAACAGTAACATTTCATCATCGCGTGACAAAGCATGTAGGCTATGTTTAAAAACAGTTGCAGACACTTGGGGGTAAGTCTGCAATGAAAGATTTAAATTGACCGTATGTTATGGGAGAGCAGATCTATAATTTAAGCTGTAGGTCATTCCACGTGTTTGGGGCACTAAAACAAAAGGCTGTTTTCCCCACCTCTGTGTTTACATTTGGGACCTTTAGTGTGAGCCAGTGACTGGAGCGTGGCCTACAGTATATGTCACAGGGTTCCCACTTCCAATCCAGAATGTGCATTGACATTTTGAAAATGACCACACAGTTTCAAAGTACCGTGGTAACATTTGTTTTCTCTAACGTTTCTCTTTCTAGAAAATACTTTAGAGTTGAATGGCTGTGTGGCCTTTCTGTCCAGTGTGTGGCCATTGATAGTAAATTACCATGTGCGCCAGTTTGTGACTGAAAGCTGCGCAAATCAGTGTTATAAGTGGTTAAGCCGCAATACAGGCTGGATGCTTGAGTTTATGTGCTATTGTGTGTGGTGACAATCATTTGGCCAAATAATGGAAATAACAAATATTTTACATGTATAGATTTCCAAAATGCTGTACAACCTGCTCTTTGTAAGTTTCACCTTTTACTCTTTTTTTTAATCTCACCATTTCAGGCATTGGGCTCCTTGGGTGGAGGTGGTCTGTGAGGTTTTGTGCACATAATGTCAAGGTTCAGTCTGCCTTATAGCTAGGGGAGAAGGGGAGTACATCATACAAGGCATGTTTTTGTAGTGTAACTGAAAGTATGAAGGCCATTGGGACATACTGTAGTAGCATTCCCGACTGTGGGCATTTTCCAGGAGTGCAGCCGCAGACCGTGCAGGATTCCCCATGGCCTCTTTTTCATTCATTTTTTGTTGTGGAGAAGAATGTCAAGTCAGACGTTGACGGTTTTCCCATTATACACAGGGAGACTCAACATAGCCTATTTGACAGGAAACATAGTCACATAATACACAGAAACAACATCAAAAAAATAATTATAGAATATAGTGTACAGAAATAGGGGGTGAAAGATGGGGTGAGATATCGGCCAAATACAGTATATCCGATATATCCGGTGAGATATTGCCGGCCACTGCTACAGAGCTGACAATGAGGTTAATCTTCCCTTCTTCTCTGGAGTCCTGCCTCAAAGCAGACCAGAGGTAGAAAACTGTCGTTCCCTGATGTCATCCCTAGGGACACATGCACGCATCAGTAAGCTGGAACTGGGGATGGCAATGAAGGACCGGAAAGACTGGCGTGGCATTGTGGAATCCATGATCTCGACAGCGGTTGAAAAATGATGAGGATGATGATGATGAGATATGGGTCTGGTTTGAGCCATCAAGAGGATCCCTTTGCACGCCAGAGCGACGGACCTTTTTGCGATGCCGTCATCAAAACGCGTCTCATATCCCATTCTGTCCGGTGGATTGCCCGTATGACTTAAAACTGATTGAAAACGTGGATTGAACAATGAAAACATAACTCGGGCAACTCGCGAATTGCAGGGACAGTGTCCGTACAATTAATTAACTCGAGCAACTCGTGTTTAGATCCAAAATGTTTTAAGGTCCACAGTTCATTAAGGCCCACTCAGTAACAGCCACATTGTGCTGCAAACAAACAAATTAACAACACTGCTGTAGCCTAATGGCGACAATAACAAGTCATCAGTTTAATAGTCGCAATTTCATAAAATTAGTTTTCTGTTGTGCCTGCATGGAAATGAGATAATAGTATACAGGCATAACATGGGGATTGTAGAAGCCACAAGGAATTTTAACAAAATACAAAATGCAGTTCTTCATCATCATAAATATTATGGAGAACCTTGTGGAACTTAAATCTATATACTCGTATTATACAGTATGTCTACCTGCTCTGCTAGATTCAGTCGGAGGTCACAGTAACACATTTAGACTTGATAATGATGAGGTTGTTTACTGTACAGTATATTCTCTAGTTTAACTTCTTTGGAGATTGAACTGTTCATAAAATGGATGCAGCACATTACCATATACGAGTCACATTTGTTATTGTATTTGTTTTGTTTTTTTCTTTTGGGGGGGGGCCTTTACCGATAGACAAGCATGCAGTAGGCTGACCGTAAATGGGGAGAGAGATGGGGGTGATGTCACTGACATGCAGCAAAGGTCGTCGGGATCAAATTAAAGTTGAACTTATTCAACATCACTATGTTTTTAAAGGCTGGCCCCCATAACCTATTCAACATCACTATGTTTTTAAAGGCTGGCCCCCATAACCTATTCAACATCACTATGTTTTTAAAGGCTGGCCCCCATAACCTATTCAACATTAGCTATGTTTTTAAAGGCTGACCCCCATAACCTATTCAACATTAGCTATATATGTTTTTAAAGGCTGGCCCCCATAACCTATTCAACATTAGCTATGTTTTTAAAGGCTGACCCCCATAACCTATTCAACATCACTATGTTTTTAAAGGCTGGCCCCCATAACCTATTCAACATTAGCTATGTTTTTAAAGGCTGGCCCCCATAACCTATTCAACATTAGCTATGTTTTTAAAGGCTGACCCCCATAACCTATTCAACATCACTATGTTTTTAAAGGCTGGCCCCCATAACCTATTCAACATTAGCTATGTTTTTAAAGGCTGGCCCCCATAACCTATTCAACATTAGCTATGTTTTTAAAGGCTGACCCCCATAACCTATTCAACATCACTATGTTTTTAAAGGCTGACCCCCATAACCATAACATAATGTTTTTAAGCAATTTACACGCAACGCAATGTCAGCTACTTCCAAATACCCGAAATATATACAGTATATATAGGGCTGAAGTGATTAGTGTGTTTTGCAATAAATCAAAATCTCGGGGGCACGGTGGCACAGTTGGTAGTGCTGTCGCCTCACAGCTAGTAGGTCCTGGGTTCGATTCTCGCTCGGGACACTATGGGTGCTGGTGGCGTGTTTCCTCCTCCACGTCATCAGTGCCCATACCCGAAGGCGGGGTTGGCGAAAGGGCCTTTCTGTGTGGAGTCTGCATGTTCTCCCTGTGTCCCCTAGGGTAGGTACCCTCACAAAAAACATGCAGTAATCCTGGTCTCTAAACTGCCTCCCCCTGGCCAGCCGGGGCACCTGATGGAGGGGAAAGGAACTGGTTGGAATAACGTGTTCCTTCCACGCGCTACGTCCAACCAGGGAAACTCCCCCCTGTCAGGTGCAAAGGAGCAACTTAGACACTCAAGCATGAAGGAAGCATGAGTTCAAGTCCGTTGCTCTCCCCAGGTTGGCGGAGGGTGTGTGTGTACTGTGTAGAGCCCAGGATCACATTAGATGATTGACACAGGGGTGAAAAATGGGTTACAAAAATCGTGGGATAAAGAATATATAAAATAAAAAAAAATCAAAATCTCCGAAGTAAGTATAGTAACTAAAGTTGTTAATAACTGTAGTGGTGTAAAAGCATAATATTTGCCTCTGAGATGTAGTGGAGTAAAGTAAAGTAAGTAAAGTACCGGTAGAAATAGGCCTACCTCAACACTCAAGTACACAATTATTTTATTTAATTAAATGTACTTAGTTTTTTTTACTGCGTCCAACTGCGCATGGATGCATACGGACGCAGATTTTTATTTTTTTCAACAAAAAAAGTTTCCCCTTCTCATTGAAACGCATTGACCAGACGTCCCACTGTGGCCATGTTAGGCGAGATAAGAACGCACAAGCAACATTTTCTTGGTGGGTTCCCAGCGTTCTAGACCTCCTGGGCCTGGTAATCCTGTTCAGTAATCCATCTGCTGGCATGGCTGGCACGCTGACAATCTATCCGCTCCTCCTCAACAGCGCACACAACTCGGAACATTGTGGGACCAAGTTTGAGCTCTTTCTAAAGGCCAGGAGACGGCGTTTTGTCTTTTTTTTAACCCTCATTTCATGCACGGCGTCCTTTTAGTATACACAAGTTCAGGTGTCGGGACAAAGTTGTCTTGTTCCCCCCGCGGGAGTGCAACAGAGAGCCGCTTGTGATGGCGAGAGACGAGAGTTCAACTTTCCGTCTTTTCAAGCAAGTTAGAGAATCAGCACTTTGATACGAGACTCGGAGCGCTCTTCCATTCAGGCCCAGGTGGGGCACCCATTGAGAGGCAAATGTCTTCTCGGAGGGAGCCAGCGAACGGCACACACACACACACACGCACACGCGCACGCACGCACAAACTAGCACAAGTTTGGGGTTGTAACTTATGAACGGGGACGCCTTTGAGAGCACCACTCATTGACTGAGTGAGAGGCAATGTGCGATATACACACTGAGCTCTTATGTGCCCCCCCCCCCCCCCCCCCCCCCCACACACACACACACCCCTCATGAATAGTTCTGGCGGCGCCTCTTGCCGTTGTTGATGCGTTGGTCGGCGTATATCCGCGGCGTCAGTCCAGTCTGAGCGGGGAGACGGGGGACGGGGGGGACAGAGAGAGAAGACAGAGAGAAGCCTTTACACCCTCCCAGCCTCCTGCTCCTCCTTCATGCTTCCTCTTTCATTCACAGGAAGGGGAAACGGGTCTATACATGTGTGGCCCCCTGTGTGAGTTAGACACTTTGGAGGGGGGGGGGGGGGGAGTTGGTGGACAGAGAAGTGACAGTCAGGAGAGAAAGTAGATGACACAGGAAGAGAGAGAGAGAGTCTACAGAGTGAGTTAAACTTGGTTCTTTTGGGGTTTTAACAGTGTATCACTTCAGTGGGTGAGATCCTTATACTCCTTATATGAAAACAATTAAGTGGTGCCAACGGCACCCTGTCCTCGCCACCAACCCTATCATGTGGCGTTCTCCAGGGTAGCATCTTAGGTCCACGTTTCTTCTTCTTGTACTTTGACGACATGTCAAACCACAATTCATTCACCGCAATTCATTCGATTTCGCGAATGTTTCATCCTTATTAGGATCGCATGAAGAGAAACCAGAGCTGGAAAAGAGAACTAAGTGCTGAACTACTTATGTGTCTGGTTAGCAGACAACAACAGTGGAGGAGAGACAATTTAAATTTAAATTGTGTTTGGTTTACAGCATTAACGGCCTTTCAAATAGAAAGCGAGGAACGCAGGCGTTGTTGCCTGGATCAACACAGGTCTCCTCCAGGTCTGCTCAAGAGGGTTGCAACAACACAAGCGTAAAAAGAAAGTATCCAGGTCTGGTGAGTCGCGGGCGTGTGCACAAAACGAGCACGCGCGCAACAAATTCACGGAGTCGCGTTCACGTAAATTCGCTTGCGTTGTCGCACCGCGACTGCTCCCCAGTGCTCCGCACGAAAACGCAGGTCTCATTGAAAATTAACTATTATAGGCGCGTTATATCGCTTCACTTTGAAAGGCCCTTTAGAAACAATGTAGAAGCCACATTTTTGTGTTACTATACCTTTCAAAAGATGAATGATTTTGTGCCCTGCCATTTTATATGCTATAGCTATGTGGGAAAGACATGATGATCTTTCCTATAGTCAGTGGAACGGTTTACGTTCCAACCTTAAAGATGGAGTGCCACCATTTCTTTCCACCCTAAAACATGATCATCAGGTATTATTATAATATAAGGAGGAAGAACTTTTTCCAAAAAGTGTACAGTATTAGTTAAAATCATGCTTTTTATGTGGACACGCCCACCTCACCACGTGTCACCTCATAGACACATGAAAAACTGAAAAGAATTGTGCCACTCCATCTTTAAATAACTTTAGTTTTTTCAATCAAGGTTTATGTTTTAGGTTGTTATTAGAGAAAGTAAAAGATGAGTGTTAAAAAAACAAACATTTGCTGCTTTCTTTCGTTTTAGGGATTTTAGCTGTTTTTGACAGGGGGGCAGGGCCATTCGAGCATGGGGCGAAATATGTATTTTTTTTACAAAACTTTATAGCGATTTTTATTTTTTATTATTTACTATAGTCCTACTAGACCGCAAGAAATTACATCTGGCCACGAAAAATCACAGGATCTACTGAATGTGAAGGTAGCCTACTGGGGGTAAGCCACACTGTGTGTCATATAGGCTCAATATGTCAGTTTGACACATTCAGTAGATCCTGTGATCTTTTGTGGCCAGATGTAATTTCTTGGGGTCTAGTAGGACTATAGTAAATTATAAAAAAAGAAATTGCTATTTTTTTTGTAAAGAAATACATATTTAGCCCCATGCTCGAATGCCCCCGCCCCCCTGTCAAAAACAGCTAAAATCCCTAAAACAAAAGAAAGCAGCAAATGAAAAAAAAAATTACACTCATCTTTTACTTTCTCTAATAACAACCTAAAACATGAACCTTGGTTGAAAAAAAACTAAAGTTGTCCTTTAAGTTGATCAGTTCCTCAGATTTGTTTTTAAAATTCTCATTAAAAAAGCTTCTTGTCCAATAATATGACTTTAAATCATTTAGATTATTGTTCTTGTATTATTGCTCCCTGCCCCCTTTCCTCCAAAAAGGACCACAATGGAAACAAGCCTCATTCAGGCTTTCTTGTGTATTTATCCTTCAATTATTCGGCTCATATTCATGGGGGAACCTTTTGGGTGCTTGTCAAATGGTAGAAATGTAGAGGCATTATAGGAGATTAAACTCATCTGAAATGTAGAGGCATTATAGGAGACTAAACTCATCTGAAATGTAGAGGCATTATAGGAGATTAAACTCATCTGAAATGTAGAGGCATTATAGGAGATTAAACTCATCTGAAATGTAGAGGCATTATAGGAGACTAAACTCATCTGAAATGTAGAGACATTATAGGAGATTAAACTCATCTGAAATGTAGAGGCATTATAGGAGACTAAACTCATCTGAAATGTAGAGCCATTATAGGAGACTAAACTCATCTGAAATGTAGAGGCATTATAGGAGACTAAACTCATCTGAAATGTAGAGGCATTATAGGAGACTAAACTCATCTGAAATGTAGAGCCATTATAGGAGACTAAACTCATCTGAAATGTAGAGGCATTATAGGAGACTAAACTCATCTGAAATGTAGAGGCATTATAGGAGACTAAACTCATCTGAAAAACAGGCTCAACAGGTTATTTTTTTTATTGCAGCAGCTCCTGCACCTCAACCACCCCAAAGAACTGCTGATCCAAGAACCAATATTTTCTTTGTGTGTAGTAGTGTATTGTAAACTCCCTCTTCCATGCGACATTATAACACCATGCTAATGTTCTGCATACAAGTGTCACTGTACGCCAGTGTACAGTACATGTACAGTACATGTACTGTACATGCGTGAGCCATTCGATGCGGATGCCAAAAGCCTGCAGTTGTCACACTTCATTGTTCAAAGCGCTCAAAGCAAATCCACCTGCTTACCCAAGTTCTCGGAGACAAAGGCAAAATTCAAATCAAAGCAAATTTCATTCATTCAATTCAAATGACTGTAGAAACAAGCAGCATGTACTGAACGTATACACGTCTCAATGAAAAGGGGGTAAAAAAATACCTCCCATTGTCTTGAAAACATCACCTCCTTACTTAGACAAAGATGTGTGTGTGTGTGTGTGTGTGTGTGTGTGTGTGTGTGTGTGTGTGTGTGTGTGTGTGTGTGTGTGTGTGTGTGTGTGTGTGTGTGTGTGTGTGTGTGTGTGTGTGTGTGTGTGTGTGTGTGTGTGTGTGTGTGTGTGTGTGTGTGCGCGAACATGCAGTGTAGCACATAGTAAATAATGAGGGTGTTCTTGTCATTCAGTGCAGTGTTGTGGGAGGGGACAGTGTACCGCTGACACTGTGCACACGCACACGCACACTTACACGCACACTCACACGCACAAAATCACATTCACAAGAGCACCTCTGACTGAAAGATAAAGTGCACGCAAGACAGGACAAAGAGGAGGAGGAGACTTGAGTAGAGGGGGTGAAAGGGGAAGAGGAGAGAGGGAGGGGGGCATTGTTGAGCCTCTATTTGCATGTAAATAGCCAAGGCAGCATGCAGCCCCTCTGCAGCATTCTGGGGAATCGTGGGGATTGCCTCGGCCTGTCTGATATCTGTAAGAGCAGAGGAGAGGAGAGGGTCTGTCTGTCTGTCTGTCTGTCTGTCTGTCTGTCTGTCTGTCTGTCTGTCTGTCTGTCTGTCTGTCTGTCTGTCTGTCTGTCTGTCTGTCTGTCTGTCTGTCTGTCTGTCTGTCTGTCTGTCTGTCTGTCTGTCTGTCTGTCTGTCTGTCTGTCTGTCTGTCTGTCTGTCTGTCTGTCTGTCTGTCTGTCTGTGTCTCTCTCTCTCTCTCTCTCTCTCTCTCTCTCTCTCTCTCTCTCTCTCTCTCTCTCTCTCTCCCTCCCATGTTTGCACCTCTTAATTCAAAGAGTCCTTGACCCCTGCCCTCTACCTCCATAATTTACATCACTGTTTCTCTTTCCTCCACTTCACTTCTATTGGTCTCCTTCCATGCTCACTAAACCCACTGACGCTTGTTCACTCACTCACTGACTGACTGACTGACTGACTCGCTCACTGACTGACTCGCTCACTCACTGACTGACTGACTGACTGACTCGCTCACTGACTGACTGACTGGCTATATAGCCGATCTACAGCTTGTAGCTTTTAACTATTTTAAAAGGTTTTTCCAAATAGTAAAAATGGCAAATAAGTTTAGGGAGGTAAGGGGTGGCGCAAGATACGGCCCTATAGTGTTTTGTAGGGGTGCACGATTATGACCGATATCCGATCTCCGATTATTTGCAGGGTCATATCTGCCGATACAGATTCTGACCGATTCCGATATTATACTATAATATATATAGATATACAATCCGATATGCTACATCGTCACTAGTGTTTTGAATCCGATATGCTACATCGTCACTAGTGTTTTGAATCCGATATGCTACATCGTCACTAGTGTTTTGAATCCGATTATGCTACATCGTCACTAGTGTTTTGAATCCGATTATGCTACATCGTCACTAGTGTTTTGATTCCGATTATGCTACATCGTCACTATAGTGTTTTGAATCCGATTATGCTACATCGTCACTAGTGTTTTGTATTTGTTCATGACACACATTGTGTTGTTTTGATGCTATGTTGATGGATTGAATAGAAAGGACCACAATGGAAACAAGTCCCCAGGATTTTTTTTTGTGTTGGCCTTTTAGCTTTAAATGTCTGACTGTACCTCGTGCTGTTTGCACTTTGGACTAATTGAGTATTCAATCAATAAATCAATCAATCAATCAATCAATCAATCCAGTTGCAACTGGGCCAGGTTGTTTGGTTTCACCAAGACTAGAGGGGTTTACACACGTTTATATATATATATATATATATATATATATATATAAAAATATATATTACATTATATATTTATATATATTTTAGGACTATATAATAATATACCTGCACAGTCCACATAGTCTTTGTGATCGTGATCTACTAGGCCTACCTTTTGAGCACCCCTGCTTTACATGGTTGATCCTCTCTCTCTCTCTCTCTCTCTCTCTCTCTCTCTCTCTCTCCCTCTCTCCCTCCCTCCCATATTTGCACCTCTTAATTCAAAGAGTCCTTGACCCCTGCCCTACCTCCATCATTTACATCACTGTTTCTCTTTCCTCCACTTCACTTCTATTGGTCTCCTTCCACACTAAACTCTGCCTCTCTCTTATCCCATTTTCTAGGCAATGTTTTTCTCCACCTCTCTTTCTACTTTTCTCTCTCTCTCTCTCTCTCTCTCTCCCCCCCCCCCCATCTCTCTCTCTCCCCCCCTCTCTCTCTCCCTCTCTCTCTCCCTCTCTCTCTCCCCCCCCTCTCCTTCCATTTCCCTGGTGGACTCTTACAGTAAACTGCCTGCATCGTAATTTAAATGCAGTGGCTTTCCCTTTTCAAATGGATGATGTGGCAGCTACAGCGAGGAGGGGGAGGGGGGAGGGGGAGGGGGCGGTCATAGAAAGAGAGAGCCATGAATCCTATTATCACATACATCTAAAAAAGCTCTGGGCATGCAGGGGCTCAACCCATATATAGGCCTCAATGATGTGCCTGCCTGCCTGCCTATCAGTTGCTATCTGTTGGTGTTTTCACCAGTGGTGTAAAGTAACTGAGTACATGTAGCCTACTCAAGTGCTTTACTTAAGTGTACAATTAATAGAGCCTGGATTTGAACCGCCGACCCATGGATCATTGGACGACCTGCTCTACCTCCTGAGCCCCAGCCACCCTAGTAGTTCTATATTGCAGTATTGATACTTTTACTTTATAAGTAAACAATTTGAATACTTTCTCCACCACTCAGTTTAACTGCCTATATCATTAGGAGCTCAAGGGCTCTATATTCGTCCATGCTAAACCCATACATCCATACATCTATCTTCAACCGCTTATCCGTAGTCGGGTCGTGGGGGAAACAGCTCCACCAAAGAGCTCCAGACGTTCCTCTCCAGAGCAACATTAGTAACTTCCTCCTGGGGGATCCCGAGGCGTTCCAAGGCCAGTGAGTCGATGTAATCCCTCCATCTGCGCCTTGGTCTGCCCCGAGGTCTCCTCCCAGTGGGACGTGAATCGAGGACCTCCCTAGGGAGACGCTCGAGAGGCATCCTATAACCAGATGCCAGAACCACCTCTACTCCCAGTCTCCCCCGTGTGACTGATCTCCTCACCCTATCTCTATGGGAGATGCCAGCCACCCGTCGGAGAAAACTCATTTTGGCCGCTTGTATTCGTGACCTTATTCTTCCGTCCATGCTAAACCCCTCAATCCCATAAGTTCTTTGTCTTTATTGAGCGGTGCCTCCGCTCCATTACACAGCTGTGTGTGTCCGTATGTGTACGTGTATGTGTATGTACAGTACGTGTCCCAGCACGGAAAGCTGCAACATGGTATAACTCTGTCACTTCTCGACCGTTTCGCACGCGGGGCGACTTGCCAGTGCCCACCCCCTCCCCGATATTGTCAGATATTCTCCAACTCTTAATTTCCGATTCCGATATCAACCGATATAGATATATGGCATTTTTTACTATACTGTAGAGAGGGCGCTATGGCGCCATATACTCGCGTAGTACGTGCAGGATGAGTTTGCACGCACGCACGGTCGGTCATATTGCCTAGTTTGCCTGCTCACATGCACAAGCTTACAGGTGCATGGATACAAATATAGTTCAAACAAATTGGCACAGAGCACACAGACACATCCTTTGATGTGTGTGCGGTGTTTCATGTGCTCCCAGGGCCAGTGTTGAGATGATACACTGTTTCATTTAGTGGTCATACTGCAGTGCAGGATTGTTCTACTTTATTGAATCCTTTTCATTGGAAAATGAAAACTAAAAGTTAATTAATTGTTTTATTATTATTTTCTGATATAAGATATCCAACATCTGTACAGCAAAAATATTAACAGTTTCCGTGCCCCGAATGGATTACTCCAGGTTAATGTCGCTGCCGTATCGGACATACCCGCCTTTTGTTTTATGTGTTTAATCCGCCGTAATGTAATGAATCAAAAGAAAATCCGTCTTCGTCGCGGAGTATGAGACTGGATTCCTTCGCTGTGATGACGAAACCGGAAATCGTCACATGCTGTGGGCTGCTAGGGCTTCTGGGAAATTGAGGCCAATGGAAATGCATTGGCTGCAACGCCTCATTGAAACCAATCTTGTGTGCGTCTTCCGGGTGCACCAAGATGGTGGATGCTACACACAGATCATAACAAACCACGGGAGCTTTTTTTGATGGATTTTCGCGGATTAAAAGCCCAAATAATTCAGCGTATGCTCTAAAGGTAATACAACAATCTCGGCAGTGAAGGGGGGTTGATTAAAATGCGGGTTAATCGTAAAAAACAGTCAAACTGTTAATTTGCCTAATTGCCTGCACCTAAAAAAACAAAAAAACAAACAGACACGATACTCAGTCCAAAGGGAGTCTTCAGTCTACCAACGCGCCTCAAGCCTAAAACGGCTGGTCCGGTGCATCACAGGAACAAGGACACTTTTGGGCGGGCACCCCAATTGGTGTTTTAAGCATTCGCTATTGAAAAATAGCAGATCTACAAGCTCATAGCGCGGCACCGAGTGCTGCGCTCATGTGCGTGCGTAGTTGCGTATACAATATGCATGTGTGTGTGTGTGTGTGCATGCGTGCGTGCGCGTACTGTATTGTACTATAGTAACCGTTTTCACAGAAGTCTCCCCCCTATGGCAGCTATAAAGTGAACATGAAGACACTAACAAAGGCAGTTGCATCATCATGTAATAAACAGGAACGGGGCTTCTATTTGGAGATGCCTGTCCTGTTTGCAACACCACGTGCACACATTACACATGTGCACTTTGTGTTATAGAAATGGTTACATTCACACTGAGGATTTTAACTGAGGGTGCATGCTTTCTCCGTGCTGCCTTCATATGAACATTGTGTGTGTGTGTGTGTGTGTGTGTGTGTGTGTAGGTGTTGGTATAGGTTGGGTGGAAGTGGTGTGTGTGCGTGCGTGCGTGCGTGCATGCACGTGTCAACGACCCTCTCCCATTATTGATTGCTGATCCTCTATCTTGCCTTGCTGCGTCTGTTTTCTCTCGCTCTTAAACGCTCGCCTGTCAATAATGTGCATCTAGCAAATGAAGAGGACACAGGCAATTTACTGTAAATAACCAGGCCTGCACTTTGATTATTTTACTTCTCCTGAAGCTCATTTTAAAGGTGCAGTCAGCGTGTATCGTTTTAACTTTGATCATATCGTCGCAGTAGCTTATATTCTTGGGGGACAATTTTAACTAGTACGCACACACTCACACACTCACACACACACACACACACGTTTTTTTATTATGCAACTTGCCGTGTGCTATCTCTATACTTTCTTTTCTTATTGGCACTTTTGAACTGTGATTTACAAGTGAACTACACGCTCACACATCGCATTGCAACAGCGCAATGTGGTGCGGGCATTTAGATCTGCTATATTATTTGGGGGGGCAGATCAGCATTAGTGTTATTTATTGTCTATGGTTGCTGTCAGGCCTTGCGTCTCCATATTTCTTTTTATGATTTTATTTTATCATACAAGAGTGTCTCGCAAAAGCGGTGAAAATAGAAGATTGCCTATTTTCCGATGTTTCAATTTTTTTTTAATGTTTTCAAAAGTAACAATGAAAAAGGAACGGGTTTTGGACATCATGACCATGAAGTCATGTGATAAGAGGCAGAGAAACAACTTTAACGAGATCTAACTAAACGCTATTGTTTTCCTGTGTGGATCTCACACGCACGCACACACACACACACACGCACGTACACACACGTGCACGCACGCATGCACGCACACGCACACTTAATTTTTATTATTTCTCCTCTTCCAAAATGTTCTGTTTGCTCTCCCTCAAGGACTAATTAGGCTGGTTGTTCAACTACAGGGCTAAAACAGACCTCACACTCTCATTATCCATTCCATGACACTCACAGTTCTTCTTCTTCTTCTTCCCCCAGAACAACATTTGGGTGTCTAGGCCGGCCATCTCATTGTTGCCGATGGTGATGATGATGATTCATATGGTCTGATAGTGGAGCTAGTGGTTCTCTTATTATATTGGTCTCACACTGGGGGACGAGAGGAGGGTTGTGTTGGCCATGAACCCAGACAGCCGTAAGAGTTCTGTTATTAACCCAGTTGGACCTGAGGACGCGTCTGTGTCACCTTAACCTTTCCTCACTTTTAACCATTATGTTTTAAACCTTAACCGTTGAAAAATAGCAGATCTACAAGCTTGTAAGAGCGGCACTCGGTGCCTCGCTTACAAGCTCGTAGATCTGCTATTTTTTAAAAATCGTAAAAAAGTGGTGCACATCTTTGAATATATATTCCTTTCACAGCAAACCTTTTCACTCTTATCTTTGCTTCTGGTGGGGGTCCCTGGAACAACATTATTTTCAGATGAGGGTCGGTGGCCAATTACATATATTTTTTGGGAGAAATAGTTTGAGCACCACTCATCTAGAAACATAGGTTTTTCAGAAAAATGTAAAAACAAATACATTTGTAGAATCTGATTTTAGGTCTCAATGGATTAAATTTAAATATTATTCCAGCTCAGCCAGAACGTATTGTGGTTTCATTTTGGCAGAGAAAGGAATACTTGGAGGATCAGTACATATACATCCATGTACATGTACGTATACTGTACGTCCAAATATAGCTCAGGAATATAGTTGGGAATAAACCACCTAATCCAAAATATTAATTGTTCAGGAAATGAAAAATAGAATCTTTACAGGAATTGAAGAAAACCCAAAATTTTGAAAACAAAGCAATATTGCCTCTTCAAAGTAGGTGCCAATTACCAATGGAGACGTAAAGGGTGTTCAATAGCACTGATTTATGCAAAAATAATCCTATAGAAACCGGCAAAAAGGACCTAGGCGGACAGATGGGTTTGCATAACGTAGGAAGAGTTGTTCTGTGTGCAGAGTATAATAACCTGGCGTCACCAGGCTCTCCACCTCGGAGGAAAGCCTGCCTGGTCTGTGAACCAACCGGTCTGGAGCGGATGGTCATTTACGTCATGTTGTAGTCCCCACGATCATCATTTTAGGGCCTACCTAATAAAGTAGAATTTCCCCAACAAAGGGACAGCAAAGGTATACACTAAATCAGGGGTGGGCAACTTTGACGATGGAGAGGTCCACTATATTTCCACACTCACTCCCTAGGGCCATATATTACTGTCGTAGCAAAAATAGCCGATCTACAAGCTCAAAACGTGTCGCAGCGCGACGCGTTTTGAGCTTGTAGATATTCGAATTGGAATCCTGAAAATTTACATTTTGATGTAATTTCAAATGCCTTTAATAATATTATACTTGTGTTGAGCATTGAGCTACACATTTTAGACTGAAGTAATAACAGGGGGTCATGTTTGCATGTTGTGGAATTGTAAACAGCTGAAACCAATATTATATCAGTATTCTGACATTAACCTGAGGGCCACATTAAGTGAAGGTGGGGGCCGCATGTGACCCCCGGGCCGCCAGTTGCCCACCCCTGCACTAAATAGTCTCTGGAAAGTACACTAACAATAACATTGATATTTTCAGCAAAACTACATTACGCTGCATCAAGGATTTTATTGGGTATTTAATGGGTCCACCATTTTCAATTCATCAGAAGACAATCATTTAGAGACAAAAATATACACTTCTATATAAGAAAGAATCACACCTGTGTGAAGTGAGGGGCGCTAATATTATTAAAGTCTAACTCATGTTGCTTTGATTAGGTGATGTAATGGTGATGTAAAACAAACGGTGTCAAAGCAAACATTACATTATCTTTATTGTTAATGGCATTTAATGTTTCTGTTAGGGACATAATGATGTACATTTTCCCTTCATTGTCAAAGGCGTTTTTAAAACAAAAATAAAAGGAGGTAAAAAGGGTGAAAATAAAACACAGTAAGGCGGAAAGAAGCGCGGTGGGGGGGACATGGTCAGAACATGAAAATAGCAATAGAACAGTGCAAAGCAGACATCGCAGGTGAAACTCACACCTCCTAATTAAAAGCACTGAATGTCCAGCTAGCCTTCACAGCAGGGATGACAAGGTGTGCAAACGAGCAGAGAAGAGTAAGAGAGCCCCATGGCCGCAGCATACATGAAGCTATACCTAATGATGTGCACACAGAACGCTCATTACATGGCCTGTGCGTGCGTGCGTGCGTGCGTGCGTGCGTGCGTGCGTGCGTGCGTGAGTGAGTGAGTGAGTGAGTGAGTGAGTGAGTGAGTGAGTGAGTGAGTGAGTGAGTGAGTGAGTGAGTGAGTGAGTGAGTGAGTGAGTGAGTGAGTGAGTGCGTGCGTGCGTGCGTGCGTGCGTGCCGTGCGTGCGTGCGTGCGTGCGTGCGTGCGTCGTGCGTGCGTGCGTGCGTGCGTGCGTGCGTGCCCTGTTGACGTCGTGGCCGTGCGTGCCAACCCTTACGTCACGTGCGTGTCGCACACTTACGTCACAGTGAATAGATCAACAGGGTTTTAACTTTCCCAAAGATTGGTGTGAGTAAACCCACAGTTGCACAACAGGCCATATGGTTGCAACGTTAATCTGAGGCCCATCCTGCTGATGGCACCAAGATGGCCTCCTGTAATTAGATCTGACTGGAACTCAACTGTACTGTACTGGGGCTGCTGGTCAGAGAGAGAGAGAGAGAGAGAGAGAGAGAGAGAGAGGGAGGAGTGTGGGTGCTTAATTTATTCTCTGTCGTATGATGGTGTCGAGCGCCGATATACAAGCTCACAATGCACTGCAATGTGATGCATTGTGAGCTTGTGGATCAGATATATTTTCAACGTGTTAAACAGTCAAAATCAGGCTAGACAGACAGACAGACAGACAGACAGACAGACATGCTTCATTTCAACCGGAAATTGGGCATGTGTGATGATGTATTACTTCAATTATCCAATAAGTGAAATTGAAAATGTTTTATCTGTAAGATCTTGTAACGATTTTATCCAAGGATCTCATACTATTGTTTTATGTACAGATGAACGAGGCCTCGTGTTTGTCATCCTCTGGGAGGGGAGGGGATGGGAGGGGGTCTCTCCCCTCACATGTCATGGGACCGTATAGTGTGGTGGTCTCTATCGGAAACCCCTCCTGCCCCGCCCACCCGACAGCCAGCCAGCCATCGTTTCATTGCATCTCCAACTGTATTGTTTCCGCCATCTTTTACAGCCTCTGCTGTGCACAGATATGGGGTCGTAGTTGTACTCTGGGGGGGGGGGGGGGGGGGGGGGGGGCTCTGTTCATTCTGCCTCTCTTTTGTATCTGTTTCTCTCTATCTCTCTCTATCTCTCTCTCTCTCTCTCTCTCTCTCTCTCTCTCTCTCTCTCTCTCTCTCTCTCTCTCTCTCTCTCTCTCTGCCTTTGCGTATATCTCGCAAGTACTCGATTGTTTTACTTAAGTAAAAGTATATCAACACTGCAGCACTGCCGTGGTCTGTGGTTGTACAAAGTGTGAACAGGTGCTCGTTGACGAGGGTTCCATAACGATACAAGAAGAGCTCCAAGGCAACATACAGTCAAGTAAAAACTAAAAAAGGCTTTATTGAAGCGGCAAAGATCATTAATAAAAGAAAGACCTGCACGTTCCGGCTGTAAAAGTCTTCGTCAGGGTCCGATGGTCCTATCATGGATGATAAGGTCCCATGGTCCTATCATGGATGATAAGGTCCCATGGTCCTATCATGGATGATAAGGTCCCATGGTCACATCAATGTTGCAATGTCCAAATACTATATTCAAATGTATAAAACTTCTTTTGAATATAGCCGATCTACAAGCTCACAATGCGTCGCATCGCGACGCATTGTGAGCTATTGTGTCTGCTATTTTCAAATGGCCGGAACGTGTATGTAAAGAGTTGAACCGTTTTCATGCACGTTTTGTAATCTATAATATACAAAGTCACTATTCATTTTTCCCATAAGACATTTCAGAAAGTATGAATTTAAAGACCTGCAGACTCGGACAAAGCCACCACAACAAAAAAAGTGTTGTACCCTGCCCTTTTTTTGAGTGGTGCAGCCACTCTATTGCCCAGCAATGTGTGTCCCTGGCTGTCTGGCTGGCTAGCTGGCTGGCTGGCTGGCTGACTGACTGGGTCACAGAAATAGTGTTTTTTCACCACCAAGTGTCACTGTTGCGCAGCCTAACACACGCACGCACGCACGCACCCCTTTTTTTTCTTTCTCTCTATCTCATTTACCACTCCCCCCCCCCCACCCTCTCTCTTCCCAGCATCTCTTTCCAGAGGGGATGTGGCCCTTTCTAATTACTCTGACCCTATTGTTGTGAAGTTTCACCGCGTTCCTCTCCGTGTGTGTGTGTGTGTGTGTGTGTGGGGGGGGGGGGGTCCTCTCTGTGTGTGTGTGTGTGTGTGTGTGTGGGTCCTCTCCTCCGTGTGTGTGTGTGTGTGTGTGGGGGGGGGAGGTTGTCTCTGCGTGGAGTGGCTTTCAGGCGCCTTAATGGCTTTTTACCTCTGTGTGTGTGTGAGTGCACGCACGCGTGTGTGTGTGTTACTGCGATCAGATCAGATCAGTGCACACACGCACTCACGCACACACGCACGCACACCTGTGTTGCCATGTCTGCTAATTTATTTTAAGCGACGTCTGCCTTCTTTTTCTGTGAAGTTGCTTGTAGAATCTGTATAATATTGGTAGTGGTTTTTCGGGGCTTGTTTCTAAAAGTGTAGTTGCTTATTTTGCGTCTCGTTTCCTAATGTTGTTTAAACCAGTGATTCGCAGACATTTTCATGTCAAAGACCCTCAAAATAAATATGTATGCAGAGCCGACCCACATCTGAAAACATTATGCCATGCCAGGAAAAAGATTCGTTAATTTTTCAAAGATATTCCACAATTACTTTTATTTATTTTTATTGCATTGAAAATAGCCGATCTACAATCTCACAACAATCTTGTGCAAAAAAGCAGAGGGGCTGGGCTGGGACGAGGCTGGGGACATGCAGGGCTGGGGACGGGGCTGGGGACAGGGCTGGGGACAGGGCTGGGGGGCAGGGCTGGGGACAGGGCTGGGGACAGGGCTGGGGACAGGGCTGGGGACAGGGCTGGGGGGCAGGGCTGGGGGACAGGGCTGGGGGGACAGGG
Organism: Protomyctophum parallelum; assembly: GCF_964188405.1. Classification (NCBI taxonomy): domain Eukaryota; kingdom Metazoa; phylum Chordata; class Actinopteri; order Myctophiformes; family Myctophidae; genus Protomyctophum; species Protomyctophum parallelum. Next base: position 29,872,009 of record NC_139705.1, on the reverse strand, counting down.
CTGGGGACAGGGCTGGGGGACAGGGCTGGGGACAGGGCTGGGGGGCAGGGCTGGGGACAGGGCTGGGGGGACAGGGCTGGGGACAGGGCTGGGGGGACAGGGCTGGGGACAGGGCTGGGGGACAGGGCTGGGGACAGGGCTGGGGACGGGGCTGGGGACAGGGCTGGGGGACAGGGCTGGGGACAGGGCTGGGGACGGGGCTGGGGACAGGGCTGGGGACAGGGCTGGGGGACAGGGCTGGGGACAGGGCTGGGGACGGGGCTGGGGACAGGGCTGGGGGGACAGGGCTGGGGACAGGGCTGGGGGACAGGGCTGGGGACAGGGCTGGGGACAGGGCTGGGACGAGGCTGGGGACAGGGCTGGGGGACAGGGCTGGGGACAGGGCTGGGGACAGGGCTGGGGGGACAGGGCTGGGGACAGGGCTGGGGGACAGGGCTGGGGACAGGGCTGGGGACAGGGCTGGGACGAGGCTGGGGACAGGGCTGGGGGGACAGGGCTGGGGACAGGGCTGGGGGGACAGGGCTGGGGACAGGGCTGGGGGGCAGGGCTGGGGACGGGGCTGGGGGAGGCTGGGGACAGGGCTGGGGGGACAGGGCTGTGGACGGGGCTGGGGACAGGGCTGGGGACAGGGCTGGGGGGACAGGGCTGGGGACAGGGCTGGGGACAGGGCTGGGGGGACAGGGCTGGGGACAGGGCTGGGTTGGGGGGGCTGAATAGAAGGAAGAGAGCGTAAAAGGGTGTGGATGGGGGGGGCTGAGGCTGTGGTGTGTCAGCGCTTATCTTCTCCCTGATTGACTGTCTCTCTCTCTCTCTCTCTCTCTCTCTCTCTCTCTCTCTGTGTCCCCTGGGGGTATCTGTGTGGAAGACCTCTGGGGAAAGATATGTTACGGCCAGTGTCAAAAAGTCACCTCACCCTGAGGGCTTCCTCAAAGCCACCTCACCCTGAGGGCTTCCTCAAAGCCAAGCCCCGGTTGCACACACACACACACACACACACACACACACACACACACGCGCACACACACACACACACACACGCACGCACGCGCAGTCGCGCACGCACGCACACGCACATCCGTCCATCCGTCCTTTTGGAAGTGTGCACAACAAACGCATTGTCTGATGGTCCGGCCCACTCATTTTTCTCTCTGTGTTTAGGAGATAACGACCAGCCGGGGGGGGGGGGGGGGGGGGGGGAGTTAAAATATAAATAAATAAAGCACAACACAAATCTTTTTTTTCTCACCTTCTGGCTGAACGAGCGCATTGAGAGTGGCAAGGCTTTGCACACTTGTCTTTCTTTCTTTCTTTCTTTCTTTCTATATATACAGTGGTGAAAAAAGTACTAAATTCTTTTACGGAATTCAAAATGTACTTGAGTAAAAATGCAAAAGTATTGGCATGACAATGTGTACAAAGTACTAAAAGTAGACGGTACTCACTATGCAGAATGTCCCATTTCAAGTTGTGAAATTTGAAGCCGATCTACAATCTCACAATGCGTCGCATCGCGAGCTTGTAGATCGGCTATTTTCAAATGGCCGAAATGTATATAGGGCCGAAAGTGGTTCATGTATGTTTTGTAATAATAATCAAATTAACTAGTAACTAAAGTTCTCAAATAAATGTAGTGGAGTAAAAGTATAATATTTGCCTCTGGGATGTAGTGGAGTGGAAGTAATTAAAGTACATATAAGTAAATGTACTATACCACGGTTTCTATACATTTGAGGGGGCTCATGCTCATGTGTCTCTCTCTCTTCTCCTCTTTGTCCCCCGGTCGTCACCGTCAGCCCACCCCCATCTCTGGGGAACGTCCAGCAGAGAGAGAGAGAAAGGCCTCTCTCTTAATACAATCAGCAGAACCACAGCTGCACCACCACCACGGCTAATTGCATCATGGAGTCAATGATAAAGTCTGGAGGGCCACTCCTGCTGATGCTTCCTTCTGGGAAAGACCAGGCCCCCTCTTTTTTGTGGCCTTTTAGCGTGTTGTGTGTGTGTGTTTTTTTTCATGCAAAAAAACCCCACTTTGATGACTTCAAGTTTGGCCCTGAAAGAAACAAAAAAGAATCATATATAAATGGGTTTGCATCCCTTTTAAGCTCGGCTGTTTTCTTTTCGTTCCTCGTTCCAGTCAACCGCGGGACTCATGGATTCAATTTCACGAGAGTGGTGATTATGAAATAATTTATATATGCCTTGAGGCATCGGTCTGATCAATGCTAATGCTGATTTCTTTTTCTTTTTTTGACTCTGAGTGCTCTGTTTATTTAACCCACTTAGACCTGAGTCCGATTCTAAAACAAATTCTTCTAAATAGATCCTGAAAAACCCTGTTTCTATGTCAGTCGTTCGCAAACATTTTCATGTGAAGGACCCCCAAAAATATATGTAATTGGCCGCCGACCCCCATCTGAAAATATGTTGTTCCAGGGACCCCACAGAAGCAAATATTTGATTTATATATATTATTATATATATTCAAAGATTTGAGGCACATTTTCACAAATTTTCAAGAATAGCAGATCTACAAGTTCATTGCGCAGCACTCGGTGCTGTGCTATGAGCTTGTAGATCTGCTATTTTTCAATAGCTAAAGTATAACACAGTGCTTCCAACACCAAAAGGGGTTCCCGCCCAGGTTGGATTAACATTGGAACAAAGCATACAGGCTGATGCGTGTATACCGTAAGCTAAGACAACTCTTCTTAGAAATCTTCAAATACTACAGAGAGTTCCGTAACTGCACCTCTCATAGGTTGTGACAGGAAGCAGAGAGTTCCATAACTGCACCTCTCATAGGTTATGACAGGGAGCAGAGAGTTCCATAACTGCACCTCTCATAGGTTATGACAGGAAGCAGAGAGTTCCATAACTGCACCTCTCATAGGTTGTGACAGGAAGCAGAGAGTTCCATAACTGCACCTCTCATAGGTTGTGACAGGAAGCAGAGAGTTCCGTAACTGCACCTCTCATAGGTTATGACAGGAAGCAGAGAGTTCCGTAACTGCACCTCTCATAGGTTGTGACAGGAAGCAGAGAGTTCCGTAACTGCACCTCTCATAGGTTGTGACAGGAAGCAGAGAGTTCCATAACTGCACCTCTCATAGGTTATGACAGGAAGCAGAGAGTTCCATAACTGCACCTCTCATAGGTTGTGGGCTGCCTGTCACCTGTTTGTCTTTGAAACACATGTGATCAGATTTGACTGAGAGCCTAGCTGCCATCGTGCAAACTCCAGCTTTTCATCAGAGGAGAAAAACTGAATTTATTTATATTTTATCCAAAATGAGTTAATAGCAAAGGCAGACTCTTCACATACCAGGGCATGTCATAAGTGTCAGAGCTGAAATTGACATGTAAATATGAAATAAATGCTTAAACATGTAGCTAGGTGTAATGTTAGAGTCCACAGAAGTGAACCTTTCAGGCTTGTTTTCTCATCTCGCTGTTTTCTGTAAGATATTACTCTATATATATATCTCCAAAACTGGTGGGTCAAACTGAACAACCAATATGTCAATTTGAAGCTACGAGTCCCCATATGACATGAAAAAAATGAAAATTCAAAAGAATCCAATGGCAGTCCCTCAGTCAAATTAGCAAGCTAGACTAATTTGAGTTACAGTACAACATAGTGAAGCTTTATTTTCTACTATAGGGACATCCCGATCACGTTTATTTGCTCCCGATCCGATTCCAGCTATTAGTGTAGATTTTTGTCTTACACAAACATTAAATCCCCATTGACAATGAATGGAGAATGTTAGGTCATAGTGGCTGAGCAAATCGGCCTAGTGTCTATTTTACGTCATGATGATGTATCTGAAGCTCACAACAAGCTCAAGCTCACTACAAGCATGCAACCAAGTGTAAAATGACTTATAGTGGATCTCTTGTCCACTAGTCCCTTGCAAACATTTTAGTCTAGTTTTTATTTATTGTCGAAATTGTCAATATATTTAGTCATCGTAGCTTAGTTTTCATGTAGTTTCCATTTAGTTTTGAGTCTGAATTTGTACTTTACTTAAGTATTTCCCAATTTCAATACTTTTACTTCTACCCCACTGCATTTAGTTGAAAACTTTACTTACTATAGTTACTTTGTAGATTTTGATTATTAGTACAAAACATACAGCAACCATTTCAGCGCTATAGCCTACATTTCGGCCATTTGAAAATAGCTAAGCTACAAGCTGCACAGTGCATTGTGTTGCGACGCATTGTGAGCTTGTAGATCTGCTTGAAATGAGACATTCTGCACAATGAGTACTTTCTTACTTTTGGTACTTTAAGCACATTTTAATGCAACAGGCTACTTTTGTACTTTTAGTACATTTAGAATTCCGGACTTTTACTTGTATAACGGAGTAGTCCTACATTGCAATATTGATGCTTTTACTATAACTTGCTATAACTATTGGGATAAAATCTGAGCTGTATTGATTCGGTCAGGAGGGACATGGATCCGTTCTCCCTCTAATCATGGAGGAAGAGGGGCAGTTCTTTGGGGCGATACGTAGCATTTCTAATTGGGGTAGAGAGGCCATTGGAAAGAGCGCGTGCATGCAACCTCATGCGAAATTCATCTTTAATCTTTATGAATTATGAATCATGGCTCCGCACGTGTGGTTAAAAAAAACGCGTAATTTACATAACCCCCCCTGACCGGCGGTTCATGTTTTATGTGTGCTCCTATTTGCCCTTCGTTCGTTTTCGGGCCCGGCTTTCTTACAATCACGCACCACTGGTGTTAATCTATATATTTTACATATTAATATAATGCATATTTATATCTTCGTCTTATATATATAAATTAACGCAAAATTTACGCGGTAAAAATCATCACTGTCAATGTATTGTATAACTCACAGATGGGACTCCTGGGTTGGGTCCGATTGGTTATACATTTGTACACTCTCAGAGTTAACACTTCTTCACAGCGTATATCTGTCCACTGTCTTCTATTGTCATGCGTACTGTACTGTACTGTACTGTACTGTACTGTACTGTACTGTACTGTACTGTACTGTACTGTACTGTACTGTACTGTACTGTACTGTACTGTACTGTTTTAATCCATTGATACCTGGAACGCATCTTGTGTCGCCGCTTTTCACCACTTTGACCATTATTTTAAACTTTAGCTGTTGAAAAATAGCAGATCTACAAGCTAATAGCACGGCACCGAGTGTTGCGATACGAGCTTGTAGATCTGCTTTTTGTTTGAATAAATCTTGAAAATGTGGCGCAAATCTTTGAATGTATATTCTTTCACAGCAAACATTTTTAACATAATCTTTGCTTTAGGGGTTTAAGTTAAGTTAACAACATATTTTCACATGGGGGTCGGCGGCCAAATACAGATAATTCTTGGGGTCATTTGGCACGAAATAGTTTGAGAACCACTTTTTTTCTTTTGATGACATTTTTGTAGCATCAGGTCTTGATGGATTAATGTAGTCTACTCATCCCTGTTCAGATACAAGCAGGCCAGCAGGGGGCACTACTGAAGCCTTTCCCTCGGAACATCCATCCTTCCAGCAGCATTTACAGTAGCAGATGTGAAAGGTAGTATTTTCACACACACACAAAAAAGGAAAAAAAAAAAAAAAAAAGAATAGAGTAAGAAAGTGCTTTAAATTTCAAATGGGATTCTTGAGTGGGGTTGAAAGGCAGAAGAGGTAAATCTGTGCAGGGCTTCGCTCCACTCTCTGTCTCATCCCCACTTCCCCTCCTCCCTCTCTCTCTCTCTCTCTCTCTCTCTCTCTCTCTCTCTCTCTCTCTCTCTCTCATGTCAACCTTTTCAAAAAGCATCTATATTCTCACACTGGGCTGTAGGGTGCATGCATGTTGTCATGTTGCTATGCTACCTGAATGTCAAGCGGAATGTCAGAGGGATGGCAGGCAGGCAGGCAGGCCAGGAAGGCAGGCAGGCAGGCAGGCAGGCCAGGCAGGCAGGCGGGCGGGCGGGCGGGCGGACGGACGGACGGACGTGGTGTGAACGCACAAATGGAGATAGCTTCTCTACCCGCTGACTGACCATGCAGCCTGTATATAGGAGAGAAATTGCCATACTAAAGTATGCACACTCGCACACAGATAGAGGCAAGATGACTTTTGGTTTGGTTTTAATTTAAGGGTCATAACATGATACTTACTTCAAGTTGCTTCACACGTGGAAAAAAAAGCGAATACAAAAATGTAAATAGGACATACAGTAGGCCAGGGATAGGCAACTTAGATGATGGAGAGGGCCACTATATTTCCACACTCACTCCAGAGGGCCTTATTGTCTCCACCAGGCCGAAGGCATGGGGAGAGAGTATGTTTCCAGAATGGCCTGTTATAGCGCCACCAGGAGGCAGGAATGGCCCGTTTTGAACAAAAAGCCTCAAATCATGAACGCAGCATGCAATTTATGTGAAATCTTTCACAAACTTTCCTACTAGGCTGAGGAATGTATCCCACCCTTTTCACATTGGCCTGTTATAGCGCCACCACCAGGTGGACTTTTGCAAAACCCATTTTTGGAACAAAATGCCTCAAATCATTCAATTGCCATCCAAGAAGAAATGGCACCCTTTTCACATTGGCCTATTATAGCGCCACCAGGAGGCCACAACCTGACCTGCCCTGGTGGAGACCTGTGCCCCGAGGGGCACTTTATCTAAAAATAGCTGATCTATAAGCTCAAAACGCGTCACGCTGCGACGTGTTTTGAGCTTGTAGATCAGCTATTTTTTGCTATATTTGAATTTAAATCCAGAATTTATGTTTTTGCTGTATACTTTTGAATTGGAATCCTGAAAAGTTACGTTTTTACAAATACATTACATTGGACATAAAAAAGACTAATATATCAGTGTAGCCATATTAACTTGCGAGCCACATTAAGTGAAGGTGGGGGCCTCATGTGGACCCCGGGCCGCCAGTTGTATGCAGTAGGCCTACATGCCATCGTCACAGCGATAAAAACAACGTTAAAATAGGAGCGATATAGGTGTCGTTTAGCCCTGAACCATAAAATTCCTATTTCAGTCAAAGTGGGATCAGTGCGAACCATCTCTCTGTGAAAGGGCCCCTCAATACAAACCATCTCTCTGTAAAAGGGCCCCTCAATAAGTGGAGATAATTGGACGGCGATGATGGTGACCGTCATCGTTATGTTGACGTTAATGCCGAGTGTCTTTGCTGTTACCGTTATTTATTCTTTTGATCTAATATTCTGTTACGAGGCCCCCGCTCCACTCGGACACCCACCTGCACGACCAGGGCGATCCGTCACGGCCGCTTGTCACACGAGCCCCGCTGTGTGTGTGTGAGTGTGAGCTCCTCCTATGGCTAACGACGGCCACATTAGGCCCCCATTTAATGTGGACTAATTGAAAAACGACCATAATCCGCGGCTATTACAGTTTATACCGTTTTGCGAAATTAAGGTTGGGGGACTGAGAGAGAGATAGAGAGAGAAGACTCTCACCCACCCGCACTGCCCCCCCCTCCTCACCCCCCTCTATACTCCCCATTGACCATATAATATGCAGACCGCTGCCATCTTGCCAGCAAGGTGCTAACTAGGTGCAACTTTCATTGACAGTCCATTCATCCAAACAGAAAAGTCCAATTATATGAAGAGAAGTTCTCTTCATTTAATTGGTCCTCACTAATGTAAAATGCCACAATTATTGTCTACTCGGTGTCTCATAGGAGGGCTGTGGGCAGTTCAGAAACCGTCCACCAGTGATATCATCCTTAAGCAGATGTTTTTTACAAGATTTCTCTCAATTTCTATTTTTATTTTTTATTATCGTGAGAACGATGGCTTCCATTTTCACATTACATCTTTTCAGGACTAGAAAGCCTGCAGCTTTGATTCCCCATCGATGATGTCACTGGTGGACGCGTTTCTGAACTGCCCACAGCCCTCTCATGAGACACAGGCAGAGTAGAAGAAAAATGGTGCCATTTTATCATGAACATTAGTGAGGACCAATTACATGACGGTAGGTTGAAAAGTGGTGCAAGCAATTTGTAATTCACAAAATTACTTTAAAAGTCAAGCGTATTATTGTAACTTTTTCCATGGCCATCTCTCTGTAATTGTGTCTATTTTCAGCTTCTTCACTTTCTATATTGAAGTGATTGCTTTGAACTTTTCAAAGCATTAAAGGCAATCAGACAGTTGACATCATCCACCGGTCATTATAATATCTAAAAAACAGACTGCAGGGACCTTTTTCCAGGCGCCGTCATAGGCTTGTTCTGTATCCGCCACTGTTTGGTACCTGTTTTAACAAGGTTTGAATACCTGTCAGACAGCGTTAATGTCAATTGACATTTGGGAAACCCAGCTCTCATCATGGTATGTTAAAATCAGGTCATTCATTGGCATGGAAGACATTTGTTTTTTTAATGGTTGTCAGCAGTGGCGTTTCTGGGTGTACTGACACCCTAGGCTAGTGGTTCTCAAATGGGGTCTGGGGTCCCCGCAGCAAAATTGCTTATCGCATCAAAATCAGTTTAAACACTTAAAACCTATTTTATACATCAGCATACAACGATGGACAGCAGGCATCTTGTCTTGATGACCTTGATGACCTTGATGCCTTTAGTGACTTGCAATTATAATCTTATTTGATTTCAAATGGTGTCCAATGATAATGATCTTATTTGATTTCAAATGGTGTCCAATGATAATGTGTAGTAGAGTAATGTAGTAGAGTAACATAATAATGTTCTTGACACTTATTGACACTGGTTAAAAAATATCCCCACTTTTCCACGAGATTCACACACCCCCCCCCCCCCCCCCCACTGGTTGGCAGAGGAATTGTAGCGCCCAGGATTACATTATATAATTGACACTGGGTGAAAACCAGGGTTGCAAAAACGTGGGATAAAAAAACGTATAAAAAAAAAGAAATGGCAATTGTTACGTATTGGACTATGCTGCACTATGCTGCACTATACCCTTTGAGCTGTACGCTGTCCCGCCAATACAGCCCTGCGCGATGCATTCACAACAGTTCCATGAGGCATTAGATTGGGGGGGATTTTAATCTAAGAACTGATTCCACTGCAGTTGTCACTGCACTGTACCATGTCTTCCCATCTTATCCCCGAGGCTAATTATGAACTTCATGGGGCAAAATTAGAAATTTGTTTTTCCCCCATCTTGCGCCTAATGTTGCTTTTCTTTCTTTGGGGGGGGAGGGGGAGGGTCGGGTTTTTCGTGTTGTGTGTCAAGGATCTCAATCTCATTTTCTGCTTCTGAATTGCTGTCCTAATGAATGGAAGGGTATTTGGATTTGGAGAGGAGCAGAACGGCTAATGGGTTTGTTAGTTTGTCGAGTAGCATGCTACACTCATTACGGCTCTCTCAATGCCGCGATTAACTCGATTTGCCGGGGCGAAGCCGCCATCGGAGAGGAGATGAAGTGCACACACGTATATATGAATGCGCACACGCCGTAATGTAATTATGTGATTTAATAAGTTATTAATGTGGGGTGGGGGGGGGGGGGGGGGGGGCTTGGCTGGAAATAGAAAAAGTAGATAGGCTCAGAACATGAAGGGAACTGATGATGATCACGTTGAGATTGATTTGATTTCATTTGGAAAAGAGAGAACACGATGTTATACGACGGTGACTAACAGGATGAGAGAATCACTCCGTCAGGGACGCGTTTCTTGTAAAAAAAGAAAGAAGTGAACAAGTAGGCCTGACGCAACGACCTGGCTCTCACCCACACTCACGCACGCACGCACGCCATTTGAAAATAGCCGATCTACAAGCTCACAATGCGTCGCAACCTTGCGTTTTCAAAAGATTTTTTGTATGAAACCATGAAATTCTGCATAACGACTATAGTACTGTCTACTTTTGGTATCCTATACTTTAAGTAAATTTCGATGCTAAAGACTTTTGTACTTTCGACTTTTACTTGTAACAGAGTATAGTTCTACATTGCAGTATTGATATAGGCTATACTTTTACTCAAGTAAAACGCCACTGCTAACAGGATGAGAGAATCACTCAGTCAGGGACATTTCTGGTAAAAGAAAGACATGCAGCCTGATACCTGGCTCATCTCGCCTGCATATATATTACACACAGCTTGTTATTTTCTTTTTTTTAAGCTTAGCACAGTGTTGGCCTTCGGCCATGCTGGGAATAGAACCGGATTAGTCTATGTATGTATATGTATGTCTCTCTCTGCCTATGTATTCACTATTCACGTATGTCTGTCTGTCCCCTCTCAAAAGTAGAGCAACATAAATACTATGCAGCTCACCCTGCTCTGTGCGTGACATCATAGAGCAGAACCTGCAGGCACACAAAGCCCCCACAAGCAACATGCATTCATTCATTCCCTTAAAGGACCTATAACATAAAATTCAACTTTTGTGTTTTTGGGGCTCCGATATGTGTTTTCTATCCCCACAAATAACCAATTTTGAACAATCAGGCTTTCATATCATATACTGTAGGTGCTTTAATGGAAATTGCTCTCAGGAACAGCTCAACTGATTTTGTCCTCATCGCGATGTCATCAATGTCACCCTACTTTGTATAATTCCTCCTCTTCTTCAGTCTTCATTTCAAAATTTGCATTTCCACTTTGTTTACAATGTCCACCATTGTTGATTTTCCAAGCTGGCATGGAATGGAAACAAGCCTGGTTTTATCTAGCATCAGTATTATAATGACTCAAATATTCAGTACAGGACATTGTGGTACTGCAGCTAAAAGTGCAGCTTTCAAAGTCTGAAACAGCAGTGACTGTAAGAGGTTAGATTATTCACTAGATTATTACATGTGTAATGTTGTGTCTCCCTCTGTTATGTATTGTTTGTCATTAATGTTTTGTGTGTGAACCACTTCTGCCCTATATACATTTACCTAGGGCAGAAGTCGCATCGTGACGCATTGTGAGCTTGTAGATCTGCTATTTTCAAAAGATGTTTAATACATTTGAAAACTTGAAATGGGACATTCTGCCTAACAAGTACTTTTACTTTTGGTAAACTATACTTTAAGTACATTTTGACACCAACACTTTTATACCTTCCCTCAAGTACATTTTAAATTCCCGACTTTTTCTTGTAACAGAGTATTTCCACAGTACATCGCAGTATTGATACTTTTTTGCGTATAAGTAAAACATGTATACAGTACGTCGTCCACCATCGACACTCAGTTCAAAGCACTTATTGGTCCGGTACGGTACGGGACCCTCCAGGGTCCTCTAACAGGGCTCTTAGACTCTGTTCCTTTATAGCGCTGTTTTGCCACCGAGCACTGCGTCGTGATTTGTTGCGATAGTTACACACATAGTAACTATCGATACTACAACCGCTAAAGAGTGCAGAGGGAGGCCACGCTGTTATTGGACTCTATGTCTTGTTTTATTATTCAAGTGCCAGTGCCAGAACAACCAGCTAAGAAGCACTCTTGTGGTCAGCTTACGCTATATACTGCAAGTTCTCTATACGAGATGCATTAGTTCACGAGAGTGCCGTGATTTTTGTATTTTCTTTCCAGTTTTTCACATGTTTATGAGGTGACAGTACTTCATTAGACCCCTTGGTGTGGTTGTTATGTGTAATGATATGTCTTCACCTTTGTATTTAGAGTTTCTTCCTGGAGGCTGAAACCGTGACAGTCAAACATGCCAATGGAAGAAAAACTGTGATCCCCTCCCCTAACCCCTCCCCCTTTATCATACAACCACAGCTGTGGGTGTGGCTTCAGTTCAGGTGGATCACCAACACCCATCACCACCCACCAGGCAAACCATGGGCAGACTTAACCGTTTCAGTTCATACGACGAGTGAGGCCGTCATAAGGATCCCGAAAAATTTGTGCCTACGACGTCTGTGGACGTCCTAGCGACGTCCTAGTGACACGGGGCGAGATAAGAATATATATATATTTTTTTTTTGGCATTTCGCTTTTCGCTTTCCGTACGCTAACGCTCTGTGCAACTATTAGCTTGTCATTGACTCCCATGTTAGCGCGGCGGAAAGAATGACTCGTATCTCCTAATACAAGGTGCTCTCCGTGGTGATGAATGGATCGATATGCTGGCGCTTCATTTCTGCTCCTCATCCGTCTGTCCCGCAAAATATGAACGCTTTTTGGAGCGTAAAAAAATAGATTAAGATGATCGGGGATGTGAGGTCACTTTGTAAAGTCAACTTTTTTTAGGAAAGTGTTTCCGGTTCATGGCTTTCAGAGTAAAAGCGATCAGACAACTCTGGCACCCCGGAGCTTCTATTTTGATGCACTTCCGGCTGATTGTGTTTTGATGTGTTTTAATGAACTGGTTGGTGTGTCCACATAAAAACGCCATTTTAACAAATACTGTACACTTTTTTGAAGAAAGAAATCCTCCTTTATTATTATTATAATAATAATACCTGATGATCACATTTTAGGGTGTTCATCAGAGCTCCATCTTTAACATACTGTCGGAGCTCTGGGGGCTATTTCTGGGATGCCACTTTCGGAGCGAACAGAGCGATCTGAAATGAGTAAGACGTCCAGGATTAAGTCATTTAGACCTGAGATCAGATTCTACAAATCATGACGTTTTTTCTGATGTTTTTGGTTCTCAAACTATTTCACATCATGGACCCCCAAATTTATATGTAATTGGCCACCGACCCACATCTAAAAATATGTTATTCTAGGGACCCGCCCTGCAGAAGCAAATATTTGCGTTAAAAAAAAGAATATATATTCAAAGATTTGCACAGGTTTTCACGATTAAAAAAAAGCTCTACAAGCTCATAGCGCGGTGCTTGGTGCTGCACTATGAGCTTGTAGATCTGCTATTTTTCAACAGCACAAAGTTTAAAATAAAGCTTTAAAGAGGTTAAAAGCTATAAGTGGACACAGATGCGTCCTCAGGTCTAAATGGATTAAGTCGTGCAAGTGCTCTCTCTCTCTCTCCCTGCCGGGAAAAGCCGATGACTATACACTGACAACCATTAGCATTAGTCAGTGTCTCGTCGTCGTATGACGCATGCAGAGACCCTGATGGCATCCGGAAAACATGGCAAGCTTGTCAAAGTGTTACCGGCAGAGAAACCTTGCTTTACAATGACAGCCATGAGCCAGTGAGTCGCAGAGATGAACATTAGATGCAGGGTACCCCCCTCTCTCCCCCCTCATCTCTTTCATCTTCAGATATATACCCGTCTGAGGGAGGAGGCTCCCCGCAAACGTCGCCTTAATGGTGTCATCGTGGTGATTATCGACCCCCTTCTCCGCGCTCGTGGCTGTCGGCAAAAATGTCACTCTCGTCATGCACGTAACGTGCATGTCAGAAGGCTTTATGGACAGCTGCGGGGCACTATCTACACGGTTATAGCCACCTTGTGTGTGTGTGTGTGTGTGTGTGTTATACCCCTGGAACAGGGGAGAATAGTATGTGAAACAATACGCAGACATGTTCTCTCATTCAAAGTTTGTATTGAATTAAGTATCAAATAGTAGAACAACATACAGCATCTTCACGATCAATGTACGTACAAATCATCCTCAACGATACAGGACGAGAACCAGGTAAGTGTACAGTATAGGTAGTTAGGTGTCCATAATAACACTCATTTAAACTATAGCTTACATTCCAGAACCCTGAGGTAAATACTGTGTGTAGCAGGTAAACATGTATTAATATAAATCATTTCAACTGTTTTCATTCATTGTATTTTAAACCAACAGCTTAGCTCTACATGAAGTATATAATTTAACTTGAAAAACATTCCTTGTCTTCTTTTCATACATTAGCATATTTCACCAATGACTTTGTAATGTGACTTTAACCAGCATAAATGTACCCATGAACTATTAGTGCAATACAGAATAACAGTAATTACAACTGCACCACTTGTTCTTCAGAGTTGTGCATAAACATTCAGCAAATCATCTCAGTTAAATATCTTCTCAAACCCTCTTTAGTAACGTAACCCCTTTTCTGTGAGTGACGTCATCACAAACAGCGACGTGCAGTCTGCTGACATGGCCAGTGCTACGTTAGCTTAGCTCATATGTATACATGTTGTGGTCACAGTGAGTAAGCACTACAAAGGCTATTTATGTTCTTTCCCCCGACTAAAACACACAAAACCATGCATGCAGAAATAGCATGAGACTATGTATCCACAGGGTAACGTTTTCCCACATATTTACCTGGAACAGGGGAGAATAGTATGTGAAACAATACGCAGACGTGTTCTCTCATTCAAAGCTTTGTATTGAATGGAGTACGGTGCTGTGGTTCCCCCTACAGGCAAGCTGAAGGCATGAGCAATCGATCGATCTCACAGACATTACTAGTCAATTATCTTCACTGTAGAAATACTATCATGCAGAAATATCATTCTATTACATACTCCCCCTCAAAAACATGTTGACCTCAACATTGTGATCAGAAATCCTGTAGTGATCGGCAATACCTGCATCCAACAGTCTATATCCCAGATATGAAGGGAGGCTGGTAGTAGTATGGCAGCATCGGAACTGTCCATGGCACTTGGGCATTTGCATAATAAGGCACCACTGCTATGTCGTGGCAAGTTGGATTTCCAAGCTGGTCATACGTGAATATCTTTGGTGGCCTGCATTCTCTCTGAGGCCGTTGAGATCTCTGCCCTTCCTCAACACAGCCTGTAACTGAAACACTTCCACAGGTAAGTTCTCCATTTGACTATTCTCAGGTAGGTTCTGGTAGGTCCGGTGTCCGTCGCTGTCAGGTAAGTTATCCTCTTGACTCACCTCACTCTCAGGTAAGTGTTCCTCCGAGCTCCCCCCGCGGGCGGGCATGTAGTCAACTAAATCCCTCCATCCATACACGTCCTCTGGATCAGATAGCCAACTGTCAACAGTTTCCTCCGTAACAGCCTCATCCAAGACACATCCCTGCTGATCCTGCGGCTGCTGTTGTGGCATGTCCACCAAGTAGTACTCCTCTGCATCATCGTCATCATCTTCTTCACTAATGTCTTTGTTCGTCTCCGCTGTTCTCCGTGGTTTCACACGTGGTTGTACTTGATCCTCCAGTGGCAGGTGGTCACAGGGCAAAAGAAGATTGCGATGTAACACCCTAGTTCTCCCTTTCCCTTGTTCCGGTTTCAGCTCATAGACTGGTACATCTCTTCCCACTTGACGAACGACAATATGGATCGTATCTTCCCAATGATTCCTCAACTTGCCTGGGCCTCCCCGAGGCGTCATATTCCTCACCAGGATGCGGTCCCCTGGGTACAATGCTGAGCTCCTCACTTTGGTATTATAAGCTCCTTTGCTCTTTACTGTAGCTTTATGCATGTTTTCTCGCGTGATCTTATAGGCCTCTTCCATACCCTTCTTCCATTTCTCTACATATTCACGGTGACTGCCACTGCTCTGTTCAGGATTCAAGTCGAATAGCATATCGATGGGTAGTCGTGGGGACCGCCCAAAGAGGAGGTAGAATGGGGAGAACCCTGTTACTTCACAACGAGTGCAATTGTATGCGTATATCAGCTTATTCAAAGAATCCTTCCAATTTGACTTTTGTTGGTCAGTGAGCGTCTTTAACATCTGAAGTAATGAGCGATTAAAACGCTCTACCTGTCCATTCCCCTGAGGGTGGTAGGGCGTTGTCCTCGACCCAGCGACACCGCAGTACTTGCTCAGTTGGGAGAAGAGTTGATTCTCAAACTCCGCCCCCTGATCATGATGTATCCTTGACGGAAATCCATACTTGATTAAAGACTTCATTAAAGATCCGATCAGCCACAGTTTTTCCTGACTTATTTGTGGTAGCATACGCCTGGGCGAAACGAGTGAAGTGGTCAATGATTACGAGTATATATTCATAACCACCCTTGCACTTGTCGAGGTGGAGGAAGTCAATCGAGACAAGTTCAAATGGCTGGGTTGTGATGATACTGGTGAGTGGTGCTTTTCTGTTTCAGACAGCTACAACTTCTAAGGACATACTGCTCCACTTCTCTTTGCATATATGGCCAAAAGAACCGTTCCCGTATCAATGATGTTGTCCTGTCTATTCCTTGATGGCCCATTTCCTCATGTAGTTCCTTGAGCACTGTAGCTATATGCTTTCCCGGCAGCACCAGTTGTCTCCGTTTTGCTGTCTTTCTGTAGAGTACTCCACCGTCACATATCTCAAGCCTATCCCATTCCCTTAACAGGCATCGACTTTGCATGCTGAGACTTTTCAGTTCTCTCCCAACTGGTCTCGTTCCTGACAATTTGTACTGTACCACCGGCGCTATGTTTGGGTCATCGCTCTGACTCTGTCGTATCTCTGCTACGGTGAATGGTATAATAGACGCACTCCTGGTTGCCACCGCACATGTAGCCGAGATAGCCATCGACCATGCGACGTCAGACTCTTGCTGCGCTCCTACCGCTTGTGAAGTTGCTCCCACTGCATCAGGTGACATCTCCTCGGTACAGTGTCGCATTAGTGTCTCCATGTCTATGGGCATCCTAGACAACCTGTCCACATCTATATTCTCTTTTCCTGGGCGATATTTAATGGTGAAATGAAAATCAGCAAGTTCTGAGACCCATCGACTTCCTGTTGCATTCAATTTGGCAGTGGACAACACATATGTGAGCGGGTTGTTATCGCTGTACACTGTGAAGAACGGGGCGTAATATAAATAATCACAAAACTTTTCGGTGATGGCCCACTTAAGAGCCAGAAACTCCAGTTTCCCAGAGTGGAGATTGTAGTTCTTCTCTGGTGCCGTCAAAGTACGTGATCCATACGCAATGACTCTGAGTTTCCCCGTCTGTCGCTGATATAACACAGCTCCTAAACCTTTGTTTGACGCGTCCGTGTGAAGGATGAAAGGCTGAGAAAAGTCTGGAAATCCAAGGACTGGAGGCTGAACTAGACAGTCAATCAGCTGCTCTAGGATCCGTTGGTGCATGTCTGTCCACTTGACTGGTGTGTTTGATGGTACTCCTCTGATCTTTGCTTTTGTCTGCAGCTTCCTTCCTCTGTATTGTCCCTTGTTTTCTTCTTCCGGCGTTTTGAGTAGGTCGTAGAGCGGACTGGCGATGCGTGAAAAATCCTTTATATATTGCCTATAGTAGCTTAATAGGCCCATAATACCCCTCAGCTCACCGACAGTCTTTGGCTTTTTCTCCTTGAGGGCCCGTACGGCTGCAGTGTCGGCTGGGTCCATTCTGCTACCTTCCGCAGACACAATTTTTTTTTTTTTTTTTTTTTTTTGCGGCTTACGCCTTTTATTGATTTTTTAAGGGACAGAAAGTAGGCTGACAGGAAACGGGAGAGAGATGGGGGGATGACATGCGGTAAAGGCCGTGTCGGGTCCGGGAGTCGAACCCGCGGCACACCGCGACTGGATCACCAGTCCGGTGCCCAGACCGTTACGCTACGGCCTGGGCCCCGCAGACACAATTCTGCCAAGATACCGGACTTGAGTCTTGAAGAGGTCAAACTTATGTGGCTTGAGTTTAATGCCATACTGCCGCAGACGCTGTAGTACTCTTCTGACATCGTTGACATGGGTTTCAAACGTTTTACTGAAACAAATTGTGTCATCCAAGTATGGAACACATATTTTATCCCTTAAATCATCTAAACACTCCTCCATGCAGCGTTGGAATACTGCAGGTGCATTCATGAGCCCGAATGGGATTCTAACCCACTCATACAAGCCCCACGGGGTCACGAAGGCTGTCAGGTGCTTGCTTTCTTTGGCCATGAAGCCCTGGTGGTACGCTTTTCCCTGGTCCAACAGAGAAAACAGGGTGTTCCCCCCCAGGTTATCCATAATGTCCTGTACCCTGGGGATTGGTTGTCGGTCAGGGTGAGTCTTCTTGTTCAACTCTCTGTAGTCTATGCATAAACGCAAAGTGCCGTCTTTTTTTCTTACACAGACCACAGGAGAGGAATAGGATGAGTTTGATTTCTCAACCCAGCCTTGTGCAATCAAATCAAGTATATATTCCTTCATTTCCTGGTACAAAGGCTTTGGTACAGACACGTATGTTCGTGCCACTGGGTCACTGTCTTTCAATGAAATGTTCAACTGTAACTGTTCCACACAGCCAATGTCATCATCAGTCCTGGAGAACGAACTGGATTCCTCCCGTAGCATTTGACTTACTATTTGTCCCTGTTCTTCATTCATGTGACTCAGGTCAACAGGGGGGTCCCACAGCTCTTCACTGATACCATCTTTGTTGGCACCATGATTCTGAATGTGGTTTACATTGACAGGTGAGTGAGCCTTTTCCAGTATGCTGGCTGGATATATTGACTTAACGGGCTGTGCAGTGCCAATGAGGGTTTTCCCTGATAAAGTTATATCATGGTTGGTTGGGTTCTGCACATCCACAGTGACTTTTGGTGAAGCTCCCTTTCTGACTAATAAGAGGGTGTCACAAAATTCAAGCCCTTCTGGCCATTGCTGGTTCTCATCTGGTTCAAATACAAGTGTTGTGTCCTCTTCAAAGGGCCTGGCCTGCACCCGACATTTAACCTGAACTGCACAATGTTTTGGCACAGTGATCTTCCCAATCATTGTTTTTACTGAATATTCACCCATCTGTTCTGTACTCACTGCGTTGATGAAAGCCCTTACTTGGTTATTTTTTAAAGTCGGGAAAGCCTTCTCCACGGTCTTCACCAAATTCTCTCGATGAGTGTATTCTGTCTGCTTCTTTAGACTGTTTACGATGATGCACTCAATAACATTAAAACCAAGTATGGGGCGAGGCTGCTGGTTACCTTTCAACACCAACACTGGGATTTGAAGCTCTGGGATTTGGAGCTCTTTAGCGTCAGCTGCCAAACTGAAAGTCACTTCTACATACCCGACATAGGGCATTCCGGTTCCATTTGCAGCTTCAAGGTGTAAGGGCTCACGTGGATCAATAATCTCTGCAATCTCTCTCAATTGTACATTGTACATCCGGTAAGTGTTCAGCCTTCCACTCTTCATCTATAACACACACCTGTGGGCCTGTATCCCATAGCATCTGAGTTCTCTGTCCTTGTAAGTAAGCTTCAACTAGACATTTCTTTCCCACCAAAGTGTGTAGCAGGTAAACATGTATTAATATAAATCATTTCAACTGTTTTCATTCATTGTATTTTAAACCAACAGCTTAGCTCTACATGAATTATATCATTTAACTTGAATAACATTCCTTGTCTTCTTTTCATACATTAGCATATTTCACCAATGACTTTGTAATGTGACTTTAACCAGCATAAATGTACCCATGAACTATTAGTGCAATACAGAATAACAGTAATTACAACTGCACCACTTGTTCTTCAGAGTTGTGCATAAACATTCAGCAAATCATCTCAGTTAAATATCTTCTCAAACCCTCTTTAGTAACGTAACCCCTTTTCTGTGAGTGACGTCATCACAAACAGCGACGTGCAGTCTGCTGACATGGCCAGTGCTACGTTAGCTTAGCTCATATGTATACATGTTGTGGTCACAGTGAGTAAGCGCTACAAAGGCTATTTATGTTCTTTCCCCCGACTAAAACACACAAAACCATGCATGCAGAAATAGCATGAGAATATGTATCCACAGGGTAACGTTTTCCCACATATTTACCTGGAACAGGGGAGAATAGTATGTGAAACAATACGCAGACGTGTTCTCTCATTCAAAGCTTTGTATTGAATGGAGTACGGTGCTGCGGTTCCCCCTACAGGCAAGCTGAAGGCATGAGCAATCGATCGATCTCACAGACATTACTAGTCAATTATCTTCACTGTAGAAATACTATCATGCAGAAATATCATTATATTACGTGTGTGTGTGTGTGTGTGTGTGTGTGTGTGTGTGTGTGTGTGTGTGTGTGCGTGTGCGTGTGCGTGTGCGTGTGTGTGTGTGCGTGTGTGTGCGCACAGTTGTGTGCCTGATAGAACTCACCATGGTAACAACCAATGGAGACTGAGACCTGAGAGCCAACTCAACTGACTGACTGGCACCAAATGAGTCAGAGCTTATCAGATAGGCTACCTGGAAGTGAGATACACATGCACTCTGGTAGCGGGGTGGTAGCACTAGGTGCAACTTCCCATTGACAGCCCAATTTATCCAAACAGAAAAGTCCTATCTATCTGATTGTTGGTTCCGTGCCATTGCCGTAGATCTAGGTCAATTGAAGCCTATTTTTTGATACTACGCTTAACGTAGATCAATGGCAATTGCGCTTTTTTAGTGCATTCGATCGATCAAGCCATAATGCTACTTACGTTAGCATCGGGTATCTAGCTGTTGTTTTTCACAAGACTGGATCGCCCATCTTAGATCATCGGCACCATAATAATCCATTCTATCTGTTTCTTTCAATCTCCTTGTCCCAGATGGCATTTTTGGTCAAAACAGCGTTTCTTTGATGGCACAGAGCCGACGATGTGGACTCCTCTGCAGCCCCGGCATAGACCCATTTAGTAAACAACAGTCGTCCTGGACCTGTTCAACTGTCAAGAAATTCCTTGCAGATGATTATTTTTC
This sequence comes from Protomyctophum parallelum, assembly GCF_964188405.1. NCBI lineage: Eukaryota > Metazoa > Chordata > Actinopteri > Myctophiformes > Myctophidae > Protomyctophum > Protomyctophum parallelum. Next base: position 29,851,462 of record NC_139705.1, on the reverse strand, counting down.
TACGTGCAGTCGGAGTTTGGAAGCGTTCATTGAAAATCACTCTACGGCCCACACCTGTTTTGAAATTGCACATAATGCAGGAGGCAGCAGGAGGTTGCTTTACTGATAACGAGCACTTTCAAACTCTGATACTTAGTGAAAAAAAAAATCATCTGCAAGGAAATTCTTGACAGGAAGTAACATGTCTACAGTGGATTTTTATGAAACAAACACGTTGCAGATTAGAAAGAGGATAATTCAAGCGTTTTCGTACAGCTGCAATGTTGGTGAGTTTGATGTTGTTTAATACAATCAGACAGGACTTTTCTGTTTGGACGAATGGACTGTCGAATGGACTGTGAACTTCCCATTGGAAGTTGCACCTAGTTAGCACCTTGCTGGCAAGATGGCTGCGGTCTGCATAACGTCAATACCTTATGCAGAGTACAGTACAGTACTCTGTACTCTGTACTTGTGTGTGTGCATGTGTGTGTGTGTGTGTGTGTGTGTGTGTGTGTGCGTGCACATGTTTGTGTGTACGTGTACATGTGTGTGTGTGTGTGTGTGTGTGTGTGTGTGTGCATGCTGGCTTGCACACGCAGAATACGCAAGCATGCATGCTTGTTTGTGTACTCACGGACGCACGTGTGTGTGTGTGAGAGAGAAAGAGATAAAGTATGTACTGTATGTGTAGGCTACAATTGCATACAATAACTGTCTGTGTTGTGGTGCTATGGCTCACAAGGGCAAGGGCACATAAATGCTGCATGCACACGCACACGTGCACACACGCACACGAGCGCTCGCCCTAAAAATGTAAGTTTAATGGGTAAAGTCTGGAATGTCTCTTCTCACCTGTCACCTCTCATTAGACTGCTGCGTGGCGACTGACCTTGTTCGTCTTTCCTTCGCCGTGTAAGGGCTGCTGAGCTGTGTGTGTGTGTGTGTGTGTGTGTGTGTGTGTGTGTGTGTGTGTGTGTGTGTGTGTGTGTGCGTGCGTACGTGCACCGGGGGCCATGGGGCCCGCCACCGCCGCCGCACCCTAATGATGTGGCTGTGAAATCGGGCCGGAGCCCAGCGGCCGCTCTCATTACGCCCCTCCAAATTCATTTGCCACGTCGATTTCTGTCTGCTCGTGCGTGCGTGTGTGTGTGTGTGTGTGTGTGTGTGTGTGTGTGTGTGTGTGTGTGTGTGTGTGTGTGTGTGTGTGTGTGTGTGTGTGTGTGTGTGTGTGTGTGTGTGTGTGTGTGTGTGTGTGTGGAGCGCGCAGGGTGCTGTGTGTGTGTGTGTGTGTGTGGCTTTACTTGTACCCGCCGTTATGCTACAACTAACCCGTTAAGACTTGAGGACCTACTTGAGGATTCTACAAAATGTGTCTTCTACATCCTGACAGTTTTCTGAAAAAAACCATGTTTCCAGTGGTTCTCAAACTATTTCATGTCGTGGACCATCACAGATTATATGGAATTGACCCCCATCTGAAAATATGTTGTTCCACCCCCAGAAGCAAGTTAAAAGCGTTCAACTGTGAAAGAATATATATTCAAAGATTTGCACACATGTTCACAATTTTCCAAAAATAGCAGATCTACAAGCTCGTAGCGCGGCACTGAGTGCCGTGCTACGAGCTTGTAGATCTGCTATTTTTAAACGGCTAAAAGTTTAAAATAACGGTTCGAAGTGGTTAAAAGCTCTGAGGCGACACAGACGCGTCCTCAGGTCTAAATGGACTAATGCTACACGCCGAAGCTGTTAGCGCTGTGTGTTACCTGTTGTTAGCAGGCATGTAAACATCTGTACACTGTGGGAAAACAGACTTGATGGTGCAGTGAGTCACACTTTGAGTGGCAGTGTGGTAGAGCTGCAGCTTATATATCTTTTCTTATCAAATATCCATTCGTCACTGAAAAAACATGCAGAGCGTTCCATACTGAATTAGTGGATTTCCCGTCCATGCCGGTCAAACGCTACAACTCTTTTTCAATTGCGCATTTTGTTTTAGATTTTGTTCTAGATGATATGAAAAGTTAGTCCATGGAGTGTTGTTGCTAGAACTCTTCCTGTTCTACATGAGCTGACGTTAGGCCCCGCCTACCCTTACTTAAAGGCCCAGCTCCCTATATCTTTATTTTTATGTATTTCTTATTTTTTGGTCAATATACAAGTAATATATTATCAACAGAATTTAGTAAAAGAACAACTACGGAGAGATTCTCCTTTAATAGCGATGGGGTGTGGAGGTCTACACTTTTTTTTGGCTTTCGCCTTTATTTTATTTTTATTTTTTATGGAGGGACAGACGGTAGGCTGACAGGAAATGGGGAGAGAGATGGGGGAGTGACATGCAGCACACTGCCAGACCGATCCAGCCAAGGTGCCTGGACCGCTGAGCCACAGCCCAGGCAGGTTTACGCTATTTTAACATTAGTTATTATGGTGGTAGGCCTACTTTGATATTTTTTGACATAATTTGGTATAAACAGCTTGGGAACCCCTGTACCTATATTATTATTGCACACACACGATATTTAAATCAGTGGTTCCCAAACTTTTTCATGTCACCGACCCCCACATTGACATTAATTAGCCCACGGACCCCCATTTGAAGAGATATGCCCAGAGACCTCCATAAGAGAAGATTTGTACGGCTCTAGCAGTGATTCTCCCCAGTTGGACATATATTAGTCTACGGACCCCCCATTTAATGGCATTTCTATCTCTGAGACCCCAATTCATATTGTAAAATCAATGTTAATTTAACTCTGAGAGTGTATACAAATGGAACGGGTCCATTTAGTTCCATTTGAAAAGGTTTGATAACTACTGATTTAGAAGGCATTTGTACAGAATTGGCCTCAGGTCTTAATGATAAAAATAAAATAAAAATGATTTGCAGTTGGGTGTATAAGATGGAACACTCTACAGGGCATGAGGTGTGTATGTATGTATGTGCGTGCGAGCGAGTGAGAGTATGTACGTATGCAGGTAGAGGACATTAATAATCACTTGTCCCTGACATGTGATACTCGATTCAACTCTTCTTCATGCACACACCAACTCACGCACACACCATACTCTCATATTCCTGTCTTGGGGATATATTAAATTTAACCTATACGGTGGCACTATAGCATGAGATAATAAATGCATCTATGCGAGACAAATCGGTGCCCTTGTGTGTGTGTGTGTGTGCGTGTGTGCATGTGTGTGTGTGTGTGTGTGTGTGTGTGTGTGGGGGGGGGGGGTGACAAGCATCAGCATCAAGCATCTTCTCCAGGTGACCTTGACAGTGATAGTGTCACACCGGTGTTGCCGTTTGTGCACACACAGTCGTAGAGGAAAAACTCATTCTGTCCGTATAGTGTAATGATGACCGTGACAGGATGCGTGTGGAACGACTCTATATACTGTGTGTGTGGATCTGAAGCTTTATGCACAACAAGGCTCATCTCGCCATACAAATGTGTGCCCTACCTTATTCACACGGAATGTGATTATTGAGTGTGCGCGCGCACCACACACGCACACGGACGCACGCACTCACGCACGCATGCATGCTCTCACCCACAGTCTCGTATCTGCATGTTATCTTGTGTGTGTGCGCGTGCGTGTGTGTGCGTGCGTGTGCGTATATACGTGCGTGCGTGTGTGTGTGTGTGTGTGTGTGTGTGTGTGTGTGTGTGTGTGTGTGTGTGTGTGCGCGCATGTGTGTGCGTGTGTATATACGTGCGTGTGTGTGTGTGCGCATGTGTGTGAGTGTGCGTGTGTATATATGTGCGCGTGTGTGTGTGTAGCGGTCTGCCAATACACAGACAGATGGTATCATTATGACATCATAGCATGCTGGGGTTATGTTCTGGGAGGCTGGGAGGCAGCAGGCTGAGTGAGACCCCATTAATAAAAAAGAGAAACAGCCACTCTGTGAAATCCTGAGCGTTAGTTACTGTGATTGTTATTACAACACACACATTAAACACTTCAGCCCTATATATATTTATACATTTCGACTATTTTAAAATAGTACATCTACAAGCTCACAATGCATCGCGGTGCGACGCATTGAGCTTGTAGATCGGCTGTTTTCATAATGATTTTGATATGATTTTGAAATGATTCCAGACTTTTACTTGTAACGGTTCTACATTGCAGCATTGATACTTTAGCAGAACAATCGAGTACTTTTTTCCCCCATGGAAATCCTGAGCGTTATAGTTTAACTCTGAGAGTGTACAAATGTAAACAAAATACACCCGTAAGAGTTATATTAACGGGACGCAGTTCTGACACACCAAAGGTCCGACATGCGGGAAACAACGGTCGAACATGCTCGTGTATACGCTGTCTTTTTGGTTGAACCACCTGAGCTGTGTTCCTTTGACCTGCAGGAGAGTACAAAACAAAACACCTTTATTTTACACACTTTTCTTTGTACACTAAAATGGACTTTTTTGGGTCCATTCTTTACACCGGGGGGGAAGTTCAGTTAAAGGACAATTCCATGCTAGAAGGCTTTCTTACCTTTATGTAGTTGTTACGTCCCCACCAAAGAGGTCCACGTGTTATTTTGTGCAAAAACGCATTATTGGTTATTTCCCCTACCATAAGCCCTCAATGAATTGCATTGAATTGAATGGGGCTATGGGGTGTTGTGCTAATTCACTTATTTCCATCGCTCACAAATTATAATTTTTTTGTAGGCCTATATATCCTGTCTTCATAATGTAAATAGTATCCCAAGAGGCACACTTTACTACTTATTTCGATGGAAATAAGCGAATTAGCACAAAAACCCCTATTGAGGGCTTATGGTATAGGGACATAACCAATAATGCACTTTTGCACAAAATAACACCTGGACCTCTTTGGTGGATTTTCATTTCACGACCGTTTCGGATGCGGGAGGGCTCGCCGGAACCGGGCCTCCCCCCTGGGGGTCTGGATGTTCCGGGGACCACCCCACGTGGTAACTCACACCGCGGTAATATACAGTAGCCTACAGAGCACAGTATACAGTACAGAGCACAGTACAGTACAGTAACTATAACAATAAATGTATATAGTTCACACAGGTGTGATTTTTACACTAGTAAGATGAGTTAAATCACTCATCACTGTGCGTGCGCTCTTCACCTCTCCAGGTACGACAGATGTCAGCTTTCTTTCACCCCGGACTTGAAATATATTCTTCCCTCTCTTCTCCTTTTTCTCTCTCTCTCCTTCACTCACTTTCTCTCTCCTCCTCCTTTCACTCTTTTCTAACCTCCGTCATGTTCATCTTTCATTTGCGGAGGGAGGGGCGCTTTTCCCTTTCCCTCCCTCCCTCTCTCTCTTCTTCCCTCTCTCTCTCTCTCTCTCTCTCTCTCTCTCTCTCTCTCTCCCCCCCTGCATGGCCCTCTTGTTCGCCCTCCTCCCTCTGTTCTCTCGGGGGCTCTCATCTCATCTCTGTCATAAAGTGAAAGGCAGAAACCTGTCACAACCACGCACCAGCATTAGTATGCTCTCTTCATATATCCCAGCCTTTCTCTCCCTCTCTCTCTCTCTCTCTCTCTCTCTCTCTCTCTTCTCTCTCTCTCTTCTCTCTCTCTCTCTCTCTTCCCTCCCTGCACAAACATAAAAATAGTTTATGCCTCTGACAAGAAAATGCCTCTATAATCCTGTGGTTTGTAGGAAGAGCAAACAGACGCAATTGGCCACTTATTATTCTGTGTGGTATTTTTTATGGTGGGGTGTTTGTGGTATCCATGGCAACAAAGTAGGGTGCACATACAACCCCCCTCCTCCCCTCCCCCCACCACCCGACAGAAGGGGGGGGGGGGGGGGGGGGGGAGGATGAAATGAAGGCACACACACACCCTTATTGAAAGGGTAGGGCATGCTTTAACCTGTTACGGGGGAAGTGCACGTTTTGTGTCCTTGTGTCTTGTATTGTGTGTGTGTGTGTGTGTGTGTGTGTGTGTGTGTGTGTGTGTGTGTGTGTGCATGTGTGTGTGTGTGTGTGTGTGTGTGTACCCAGGAGCTGTGTTGCTGTGTGTGTGCGTGCGTGCGTGCGTACGTACGTACCCGGGGGCTGTGTTGCTGTGTGTGTGTGTGTGTGTGTGTGTGTGTGTGTGCGCACGTGCGTGTGAGTACACGGCTCTGTTTGTCCGGCATATGATCATATTTACACACCTGCCTGTAGCTGTCAGTGTAGGCGCACATATTTGTGTTTCAGATCGAGTGCCTTTGTGCGTGCGTGCGTGCGTGCGTGCGTACGTACGTGCGTGCGCGATAGAGAGAGAGAGTATATGAGTGTGTGTGTCATGGGGAGATAATTGTTGCCATAACGAGCCTTTTCACATGTGCGTGCGCGTGCCTCCTTTTCATTGGCCCCGCACGGGGCCACTGCTGCCACTCCATCTAACACCATGGAAATCAATGAGGGCCGGTTGAGAGAGGTGTGAAGATTGAGCTACGGTCACAAACACACCGGCACGTCATGCACCTCCACAGCTGAGGAGGGGAGAGAGACCTCCACAGCTGAGGAGGGGAGAGAGACCTCCACAGCTGAGGAGGGGAGAGAGACCTCCACAGCTGAGGAGGGGAGAGAGACCTCCACCGCTGAGGAGGGGAGAGAGACCTCCACAGCTGAGGAGGGGAGAGAGACCTCCACCGCTGAGGAGGGGAGAGAGACCTCCACAGCTGAGGAGGGGAGAGAGACCTCCACAGCTGAGGAGGGGAGAGAGACCTCCACAGCTGAGGAGGGGAGAGAGACCTCCACAGCTGAGGAGGGGAGAGATACCTCCACAGCTGAGGAGGGGAGAGAGACCTCCACCGCTGAGGAGGGGAGAGAGACCTCCACAGCTGAGGAGGGGAGAGAGACCTCCACAGCTGAGGAGGGGAGAGAGACCTCCACAGCTGAGGAGGGGAGAGAGACCTCCACAGCTGAGGAGGGGAGAGAGACCTCCACAGCTGAGGAGGGGAGAGAGACCTCCACAGCTGAGGAGGGGAGAGAGACCTCCACCGCTGAGGAGGGGAGAGAGACCTCCACGACTGAGGAGGGGAGAGAGACCTCCACAGCTGAGGAGGGGAGAGAGACCTCCACAGCTGAGGAGGGGAGAGAGACCTCCACCGCTGAGGAGGGGAGAGAGACCTCCACCGCTGAGGAGGGGAGAGAGACCTCCACAGCTGAGGAGGGGAGAGAGACCTCCACAGCTGAGGAGGGGAGAGAGACCTCCACAGCTGAGGAGGGGAGAGAGACCTCCACAGCTGAGGAGGGGAGAGAGACCTCCACCGCTGAGGAGGGGAGAGAGACCTCCACAGCTGAGGAGGGGAGAGAGACCTCCACAGCTGAGAGGAGGGGAGAGAGACCTCCACGACTGAGGAGGGGAGAGAGACCTCCACAGCTGAGGAGGGGAGAGAGACCTCCACAGCTGAGGAGGGGAGAGAGACCTCCACAGCAGAGGAGGGGAGAGAGACCTCCACCGCTGAGGAGGGGAGAGAGACCTCCACAGCTGAGGAGGGGAGAGAGACCTCCACCGCTGAGGAGGGGAGAGAGACCTCCACAGCTGAGGAGGGGAGAGAGACCTCCACCGCTGAGGAGGGGAGAGAGACCTCCACAGCTGAGGAGGGGAGAGAGACCTCCACCGCTGAGGAGGGGAGAGAGACCTCCACAGCTGAGGAGGGGAGAGAGACCTCCACAGCTGAGAGGAGGGGAGAGAGACCTCCACGACTGAGGAGGGGAGAGAGACCTCCACAGCTGAGGAGGGGAGAGAGACCTCCACAGCTGAGAGGAGGGGAGAGAGACCTCCACGACTGAGGAGGGGAGATAGACCTCCACAGCTGAGGAGGGGAGAGAGACCTCCACGACTGAGGAGGGGAGAAAGACCTCCACAGCTGAGGAGGGGAGAGAGACCTCCACGACTGAGGAGGGGAGAGAGACCTCCACAGCTGAGGAGGGGAGAGAGACCTCCACCGCTGAGGAGGGGAGAGAGACCTCCACAGCTGAGGAGGGGAGAGAGACCTCCACCGCTGAGGAGGGGAGAGAGACCTCCACCGCTGAGGAGGGGAGAGAGACCTCCACAGCTGAGGAGGGGAGAGAGACCTCCACAGCTGAGGAGGGGAGAGAGACCTCCACAGCTGAGGAGGGGAGAGAGACCTCCACAGCTGAGGAGGGGAGAGAGACCTCCACCGCTGAGAGGAGGGGAGAGAGACCTCCACAGCTGAGGAGGGGAGAGAGAGAAGCTTTATTATGTGCTGCTGTGTTGTTGTTGGCAGAGTCTTGCATCATGAATGATGCCACATCAGTCGACAGCAGTGATGTGACATCATGAATGATGCCACATCAGTCGACAGCAGTGATGTGACATCATGAATGATGTCACATCAGTCGACAGCAGTGTCGATTTTGTTTGACTCAAAGTTATGACGAAAAATGTTCCGTTGGCTAACGTTTTTCACGGACGAAAGCGGAATTTAAAAACTAAATAAGAAGTAAGCTACGATGACTAAAAGTAATACTGTCAATTTTGTCGACAAATTCAAAAAACTAGACTAAAATGTTAGGGAGAGACTATAGGCTATAGACTATGAATGGGTGAATGTAATGCACAATCTATGTAAAGCGCCTGGGATAAAGGCGCTATATAAATGCACCATTTACCATTCACCATTCACAAGTTACACGAGTTAATTGATTGTAGAACAACCTTCCCTCCCAATAACGAGTTACACGAGTTACATTTTCATTGTTTAATTTACGTTTTTAATACATTTTAAGACTCACAGGGTTTCCATCGGACAGGGGGGGATAGGGGACATTACCCGAAACATTTTCAGTCACACTGCATGGCATGCAAAGGCTTCTGGGAAATTGAAGGCCCGATGCATTCCAATGGCGGCGGTGGCGCGCAGCGAGCGCGTTCCTCCTACAGTACGCTCTGTGCTGTTGATCGCCACTTTACAATATTTTTCAACACGACGTCAAAGGAACACGCCGTTTTAAAGCGGATTTTCATGAAACGGAACGATGATGATGTCGGCGCGGTGGTTCCTCAAAGGTTAGTGATATCTAGGCAGTCGACGGGGCGTCTTGTCAGGGTTGACGTCACGACTACCTATAGTCGTTACGTCATTTCCTCTTTTTATAAGGCCTTGTGCCAGAATTATTATTTGACGGATTAAAGTTTTTCTATTGTGTTCGTGTAAGATAATATCTAAAGTAACCAAAGTAGTTGTTTAACTTCATTACTTAACCCGAAACCCAATCTATTCGGTAAGCCTTATAGTCAAGACCACGCTCCCATCGAAGTTAGGAGTTACATCTGGTCAGCACTTCCGCTCTTGTGACCGCGGATCATCCTCAACCCTTACACATTGAGATTCATTAATAACTGTTAAAGGTTTCATTTTCATTTATTTTTATTCATGTTTTTTAGGTTTTCTGAGCTCAATTACACCCAACAAACCCTGAACTTTGAACATTCAGTGGATTTTCTGTGGTCTGGAGTTTTCTCTGGGGTTTGAAAGCCTTTTGAGCTGCAATGAAAAAAGGCAAAACAGTGAAAACAGTGACATCTGCTGGCAAATCCCATTGACATATATTTGCAGGCTGTGACATCACAAACAGCAGGAAAATCTGAGCACTTTTTGAGCCAAAAACCAGACCACAGAAAATCTACTGAATGTTAAAAGTTCAGGTTTTTTGGGTGCAATTGAGCTCAGAAAAGAAAAAAGAAAAGAAAATTAAGAAAAATTACAAAAACCTTTTTTAATGTCACAATCCCTTTAATTTAACTCTGAGTGACAAAAGACAAAAGTCTCCGGAAAACAACGCAACAAAATCTATCATTTATTATTTGCTATATAGATTTAGAATCTTCTCAATATGATCCAATATATCCTAATGTATTCAGTGCTGTGATTTTGGCCACACACTTGATCAATAGCCTGGCAGGCAGTTAAAATGCTGACCCCCCCCCCCCCCCCCCCCCCCCAAGGGCAGAGGTCAGTGTCGAGTGTCCAGGCCGTAACCCTGACCTGCTGGGCTGGAGCATAACCTGGAACTCTTTAAAGGGGCATTCCACTCATTTTCAACATGTCACTAAGTCATTAATATACCTTAGCGCTGTAGTGTGGAAATAATTTAAAAAAGGTCTCCCCATTCTGTGTTTCCTAAAACTGGAGGTCTGAAAAAAATCATAATATACTATACTATAATATATATATATACTATAAATAATATACCTCTCTAAGGTATATTAATGACATAGTAAAATGTTGAAAATGAGTGGTATTACCCTTTAATGTCCAGTGTGGTGGAAAGTGTATATACTCAAAGTACCAATATTGCTTTGTAGAACTATTCTGTTACAAGTAAAATAAAAAACATGTTTTTAATATATACGGTTTGAACCCTGGATCAGGTTTAAGCGATCAAAGCCATCTTTGATAATATTATGTTAACAAGATAGATAGACCCAGAACATTGATTTTCATTTTGCCGATTGGTCAATTGATTTAACCACTCCCTGTACGGCTGTCTGTGGGGAAAGTTAAAACAAATTCAAACGAATCTGATCAATCCTTGGCGTTTTTTTGCACATTTCTGAGCTCTGCACTACAAGTGGAGTAGCGCTCATACACAACACACAGCCTTTGAACTGCAGGGGAGCGCCAACAACACTGCCAATTTCAGAAGGCTGTGCGGAGATGCATGCCTCGTCGAATCTCCCAGGTGAATAACCCAGCTGTGCCTCTCATCCAGTAGAACTGCACAGCTTGTTCCTTTCGTGTTCTTCTTCTTTTTTTTCCCGTCAACATAATTGAAGATTAATGGAACTACGAGTCAATAGCTTGTAGCGCATTGTGTGTTGAGGGGAAATGGCAGACACTGTCAGCTGATATACCTGGAATATGATGACAGGATGATGAATAAAATATAGACATGAATGCCCTGCTTTGTTGTACTATACCGTGTCAAACAAAAGGGGCACAGATTGCCGATCCACAAGCTCACAACATGTCACAATGCGACGTCGTGTTGTGAGTTTATAGACCTGCTCATTTTGGATTTAACTTTTTATGGAACACAGCTTGTTTATTTCACTTTTCAGTCAGATGTGTAAAGTGTGGATAGTCTATACAGAGATATATCGTGTCTCACCTTTGTTGGAAGGTAGCCGTTTTGTAACCTGTCCAATGTTTGCAGTGTTCCTCTCTGCGTTGACTCCTTTGCTCCCGGATAATTAAGTTGTACATTTGAGTACTTTTTCACCACTCCTCGTTCATACATAACTCAAAGAAATTAACAAGTTGGCAGTTTGCAAGGAACAGGACATGCAAGTGGGGCCTAGCTCCGCCGTAGCCTCATTTTCACCCTTGTCCTCAGCCCTACTAGGGTGGGGCGAGGGGAGGTACAGGGTAGAACTACTACTAGAACTAACTACTACTATAATACACGCAATTTATGCAATGTGTGTGTGTGTGTGTGTGTGTGTGCGTGTGCGCGTGCGTGTGTCCCTGCGAGCGTGCATGTGTGTCTGTGTGAGTGTGTGCCTGCGTTTGTCTCTGCGTGCATGTCTGCGTGCGTGCGTGCGTGTCATGTTCTCCCCACGTCTCTGCTTGGCGGCAGACGGGTAGTGTTTGTGCCACACACTCAGCGGGGGTGTGATGTCATCTCTCAGTACCAGATTCCGCCTGGCTGACATGCAGGGTACATCTGTTACTGATCCATCCGGGCTCTGACTGAACTATAAGACATTCAGACCCCAGGACGCCTGTACAGCGTTTAACCACGTTAACCGTTTTTTCACCTATAATGACTAGAAAAGATGCCCCTCAGGGCATGGCAGGTCAGGTTGTGGCCTCCTGGTGGCGCTATAATAGGCCAATGTGAAAAGGGTGCCATTTGTTCTTATTCCTTTGATGGCAATTGGATGATTTGAGGCATTTTGTAACAAAAATGTGTTTTGCAAAAATCCACCTGTCGGTGGCGCTATAACAGGCCGTTCTGGAAAGTTTGTGACAACATTTGGCATCGACTGGGTTAACGGTGCCGGAGATTAGCTGCGGACGGACAGACGGACGGACGGACGGACGGGCACACACACACACACACACACACACACACACACACACACACACACACACACACACACACACACACACACACACACAGAGTGCAAAACATTCTCTCTCTCGCCATGCCTTCGGACTGGTGGAGACACTAATTCGCTTGACTTTTGAAGTAATTTTGTGGGTTACAAATTGCTCCATCTACGCCTTCCCTCTCAGCTTTCCAATATCTTTATTGTGTGAAATAAAGTACAAACGGTAGAGGAAACTGTCACATGCTTTTTTCAAAACCACTTCAACGTTGCTTGGGAAAAAAAAGTGTGAAGGTCAAACCACTCTCGCTCTTGTCAGTCGTTTCGTTTTCATGTTTGTCTGATTAAAATTAAATAAAAAGTAAATTGAAAAAAAAAACCCACAGCTTTAAGAACAGTGTTCTTTTCTTCATCGTGTCTCTACTGGACTAGTATGTATTTAGTATATGCTAATATTATTGACCACTCATTTTGTATGTCCGTCCCTGGCAAACATTTTGTTTATGTCCATCACAAGCCTGCATGTTGATGACCTCTGCTTTGAGGCAGGCAGGCAGGCGGGCGGGCAGACGGGCAGGCAGACAGACAGGCAGACAGGCAGACGGGCAGGTAGGCAGGCGGGCAGGCAGGCAGACAGGCAGGCAGACAGGCAGGCAGGCAGGCAGGCAGGCAGGCGGGCAGGCAGGCAGGCAGACAGGCAGACGGGCAGGCAGGCGGGCAGGCAGGCAGGCAGGCAGGCAGGCAGGCAGGCGGGCGGGCGGGCAGGCAGACAGACAGGCAGACAGGCAGGCAGGCAGGCGGGCGCAATTAGGGGTTCAGTGTCTTGCTCAAAGACACTTCGACACTATAGACCGATTCCGTAGCGGGTCTCATGGTCGCAGCTTACGTATTTCCTGTAGGCGGACTCGACGTAGCTGCGGGGTTTAAACCCTCACCAGGCACACCTCTTCTACTACAGTGAACGGCAGAGTGACTGATGTTAGTCTGCCTCAAACGTTACTCTTTTACCTCCTTTTTACTAACACTAACATTACAAATATGCCCAGAACATCGTGATGAACCTTGTGTAGTTTATGACTGCTCCAACAGTAGTGGCAACATAAAAAAGGAAAGGAAACCGGAATGTCAAAATATCCACCGCGGTGGCTGAGACCAGAGCCATTGAGTAATGGTTGAGACGAAGCAGTGAAAGGTCCTGAAAGATACATAACGTCAGTCTTACCCAATACCCAATCTTTCTGTTTTATGAACACAAGGCTGCTGTACTTTATACCTCATATTAAGCATTTAAAGTATGAGGAGGACACTGCCAAAGACACCAAGAGCTGCCAGCCAGTAAACAAGTGCATGTGGGATCCAACACACAAGGTTCATCACGATGTTCTGGGCATATTTATAATGTTAGTGTTAGTAAAAAGCAGGTAAAAGAGTAACGTTTGAGGCAGACTAAACATCAGTCACTCTACAGTTCACTGTAGTAGAAGAGGTGCGCCTGGTGAGGGTTTAAACCCCGCAGCTATGTCGGCTCCGCCTACAGGAAATACGTAGGCTGCAACCATGAAACTGCTGCGGAATCGGTCTATACGTAACTCTGGGGGAGCCCGGGTTCGAACTGGCAACCTTGTGGCATCCAGCCACTCTACCCCTGAGCCGCCGCCCACACACACACACACACACACACACACACACACACACACACACACACACACACACACACACACACACACACACACACACACACACACACACACACACACACACACACACACACACACACACACACACACACACACAGATACAGAGTTTTAAATGTTTTCTTCTCAACCCTCCCTCCCCTCTGTCTCCATCTGCACATAGCCTACTGTGTCCTTGTACAAATATTGTCTTGGATTGTGTTGTCGCGTGCGTGTGGATCATTATGTGTGTGCTAGATTGCGGGGATATGTAAATGATGTGTACTCAAAGTAAGCCATTATGCTTTCTCCCACACAATGGTGATTATGCATGTGTGTACAACAGTGCAACACACGGCAATACAGTGTGTGTGTGTGTGTGTGTGTGTGTGTGTGTGTGTGTGTGTGTGTGTGTGTGTGTGTGTGTGTGTGTGTGTGTGTGTGTGTGTGCGCGCGTGCGTGTATGTGCGTGCGAGAGAGTTGTGAGTTTCCCAATTCCCATACATGTTAACGACTTTAGTTTGACCTCCCTATTATTTGCACGTCACATTTTCAAACGTTTATAAATTTTTCACGAATATAGCGCAAAATATATCTCACATGTCGTGATGCGACACAATGTGTGGCTGTAGATCGGCCATTCTTGCTATACGTCATACTATATTCTGTGTGTGTGTGTGTGGGTGTGTGTGTGTGTGTGTGTGTGCGTGTGCGCGTGCGTGTGCATGTGCGTGCATGTTACACATGTATTAATAAGAGTCTTCATACGTGTGCAATCCATCTCTCTGCCCATGAATGTTGCACAGATGCAGTATGTATTTGTGCAAGCACGCATTATTTACAAGTGTTGTGGTGAACTGTGAATGCCTTCTGTATACCTTTCTATATGTGCTATTCTTTATTTATTTGTGAATAGCAAGTGTGTGTGTGCTGCGTGCGCGTGTGCGTGCATGTGTGCGGGCGGGCGTGTGTGCATGCTTGCGTGCGTGCGTGCGTGTGCGTGTGCGTGCGTTCACTTAAGAATGCACGCTTTTATGTGTAATATCCGAGGCTTTTTTATGTTTGTGTTTGTGTGTGTATTTATGTGTGAACATACAGTCGTTTGATAGGTTATAGATATACCAGTTTGTGCATGTAAGCAGCTGCACTATACATGCATGTCTGCGCGCAGGCATGCAGTATGCATAATGTGCGTGCATGCAGTCCGTTATACACTTCAGGTTTATCTGCATTCCGCATGCACATCTTTTATCCTGCCAGTCTTGTTGACGTGCTCAGGAACAAGGATGGTTGCTCTCTGTGCTGTTTGTCTTGTTTTTCTAGCTGTCCATCAATCGCTGTCCTCCACGTGCATCCTCCTAACTCACCTGAGTCTGTCCTCCACGTGCATCCTCCTAACTCACCTGAGTCTGTCCTCCACGTGCATCCTCCTAACTCACCTGAGTCTGTCCTCCACGTGCATCCTCCTAACTCACCTGAGTCTGTCCTCCACGTGCATCCTCCTAACTCACCTGAGTCTGTCCTCCACGTGCATCCTCCTAACTCACCTGAGTCTGTCCTCCACGTGCATCCTCCTAACTCACCTGAGTCTGTCCTCCACGTGCATCCTCCTAACTCACCTGAGTCTGTCCTCCACGTGCATCCTCCTAACTCACCTGAGTCTGTCCTCCACGTGCATCCTCCTAACTCACCTGAGTCTGTCCTCCACGTGCATCCTCCTAACTCACCTGAGTCTGTCCTCCACGTGCATCCTCCTAACTCACCTGAGTCTGTCCTCCACGTGCATCCTCCTAACTCACCTGAGTCTGTCCTCCACGTGCATCCTCCTAACTCACCTGAGTCTGTCCTCCACGTGCATCCTCCTATCTCACCTGAGTCTGTCCTCCACGTGCATCCTCCTAACTCACCTGAGTCTGTCCTCCACGTGCATCCTCCTAACTCACCTGAGTCTGTCCTCTACGTGCATCCTCCTAACTCACCTGAGTCTGCAACATGTCTTCTACATCCTGACAGTTTTCTGAAAAAAACAATGTTTCTAACGTCAGTCGTCTTTTCTTGTCAAGGACCACCAGAATTATCTGTATTTGGCCGCGGACCACCATTTTCAAATATGTCGTTCCAGGGACCGTTCCAGAAGCAAATATTTTTAGTTAAAAATGTTCGCTCTGAAAGAATATATATTCAAAAATTCACGCCACGTTTTCACGATTGTTTCTAAGAAATAGCAGATCTACAAGCATGGTGGGGCACACATGCATTGTGCTGGATGGGTCCGAGCACGAAAATAGCGTTTGGTTTCACCAACCAAGTGTCACTGTTGTGCGGCCACACACACACACACACACACACACACACACACACATGCAGTAGAGGGACTCCCTGTGGACCCCGACACAGTAACTGTTATTTCTCAATAATTTCGGACGCAGCGCGGCTCGCCAGAACCGGGCCCTCACCCTGGGCGCATTCCTGTGGGTCTGGAACTTCTGGGTCCCCCGGGGACCCCACACGGAGTTGCACCACTCACTTCACACGGGTGTGATTCTTGAGGGAAGAGAGAAGAGACAGAATACCCGGTATTGTCAAGAAAACAAGACAGACAAAAAAGAGACAGAGAGAGGGAAGAATGTTTAACCCATTCTGGGCGGGGACCCCTTTTGGTGTTTCAAGCATTATGTTATACTTTAGCTATTGAAAAATAGCAGATCTACAAGCTCGAGCTACGAGCTTGTACATCTGCTATTTTCTTTTAATTGTGAAAATGTGGAACAAATCTTTGAATATATGTTCTTTCAGAGCGAACAACACAAATAAAATCTTTGCTTCTGGGGTGGTCCCTGGAACAACTTATTTTGAGATGGGGGTCGGCGGCCAAATACAGACATTTCTGGAGGTCCTTGACATGGAAAAAGTTTGAGCACCTGCACTGACATGACATAGGGTTTTTCAGAAAACTGTTAAGAATTCAGAAGCCTTTTTTGTAATCGACCTCAGTCCAAAATGGGTTAAAGCCCGGTCAGAAGGAAAATGGACTTGAAGATAGAGAGAGAGAGAGAGAGAGAGAGAGAGAGAGAGAGAGAGAGAGAGATGAAAGAAAAAGATGATGAGGTGTTGCTGGGTTCAGGAAGAAAGAACGGCCTAAAGGTGGAGCAGGTGGTGATGGTGCAGAGGTGGAGGGAGTGAGTGTGGTTCTCATTTGCATTCAGGCCTTATTCCAGCCTCTCAAACTTTCAATCTCTCCACTTGCGATCTCCCCCCCCCCCCCCCCCCGTGCGCGCACGCACCTGACAAACGAGAGAGAGAGACCGACTGCCCTGGAATACCAAGTGGCTCGACATGTTTATATTAATGCATTTAGACCTGAAGCTGATTCTTATACAAATGTCTTCTAAAATGCGAAACCTTTTTCTGATAAACCCTCATGTTTCTACGTCGGTGGTTCTCAACCTATACCGTATGTGTGTCAAGGAGTCCCAAACATTATATTTACAATTTAGGCATTAAATGCAGAGCGTCTGCTAAATGACTAAATTGTAAATATACGTAATAATTGATTGGCAGCCGGACGCTCATCTGAAAATATGTTGTTCCAGGAAATCCCCAGAAGAACATATATGAATTTAAAACGTTCGCTGTGAAAGAATATATATTCAAATGTGGCGACACATTTTCAGTATTTTTTCAAAAAATTGCAGATCTACAAGCTCGTAGCGCGGCACTACGAGCTTGTAGATCTGTTATTTTTCAACATAGCTACAGTTTAAAATAATGGTTTAAGTGGTTACAAGCTATAAGGTGGCACAGACGCGTCCTCAGGTCTAAATGGCTTAATGTGCACATATAAACGCGCGCACGTGCACGGCCACTGGCCCACATACATCCATGTGTGTGTGCGTGCACAGCACGTCATATCTATAGGCACGGACACTCAAATACACACACACACGCGTATGCGCACACACACAGGTGCGAGAGCTCGTAACACCCATAAGTGCAGGAGATATGCTGTCAAAATTGCACATGCGTGCGTGCGCGACGCCACCGCCGCCACACGCACACACAGTCACACACACACACACACGTGCGCGTGCACATACATCCCACTTCCATTACCCAATTGCCTGCCACTCACAAACATACATATTAACATTCATGCTCACACACGTATACATACATCCCCCCTCTTTCTCTCTCTCACGTAATCACTTGAATGCACAAACATACACAACACATACATGCATTCACACATAAACAGATGCAAATTCCCTCCTCAATCTCAAAAGAACACGCAGCACATCACAAACATAAACTATTCAAACATGAAGCACAAACATGCATGTCCTAAAGATATACTGTATGTGAAAAAAGAATTGCACGTATTTCAACCGTAGGCCTACTTATACATTGGTTTGCGACGCAGAACCCCTGTGTCTCTGACATGTTGCGCTTCTAAACGCAAATGTACAAAACGCGGCATTGTGGTAAATGATTTGTTTCCTGCTTTCCTTCTGATGCGTTATGAATAATACAGGGCGTCTCGGGGGAACTTTTTGCTTCACATAAATAAGAAGTTAGATAGAAAATTGCATTATTAATCTATGGCTGCCGGCGTGGCATTTCCCTGTAAAGAATTCATATGACATTGCGCGCGCCCAGAGGCGGAAGGGTGGGCTTTTTAAAAGCCCAGGGATGGGGAACAAAAGGTGGGGTTTGGTTTAATTTAAAACACATTTCCAAAATAAGCATCTTGTGTACAAATACTAACTCTTCTGCTCTGGTTATCTGTACGTATACAGCAAATTGGCAAACGGACGCATTGATTGATTGATTTAAATATTTATTAACAGTTTGCAGAATTACAGTACATTTCAAGCACAAACTCAATACAAAGACTGTTAACTTTGAGTGGACGACCCAATTAACATTACACTTGTTTACAACAGGGTCCACCATGTTCAATTCATCATCACATTTAGAGACGTACAAATATACACTTCTATATAGTTAAAGAACAGAACAGGAATTCATCATAAAGGAAGCAAAAAGGGAAAAGAAACATATACAGTGAGGGGGACAAGGGGGGGGGGGGTCAGTTTCGAATTGCAGCCGTCCGTAGGTGCCCTTTGAGAGCGGTTTTGAAGGAGTCAAGGGATTCACATGTCTTAATGACTGTTGGTAGGGCGTTCCACATTTTGGTGGCATAGGAGCGAAAATAATTTAGTCCCTTGTTTGTGCCGAATCTGGGTTGTACATTTTTTGATTACGTTGGTGGCCATTTTATCACCGGAAAGATTGGCCTCCAGGATGGAACCTAGGTAGGTAATTTCATCTTTTCGTGTGATAATATTGTCACCCACTCTAACCAAGAAGGCAGAAGCCATCTGCCTTGCTGAGATTACTATTTGATCCGTAGAGAATGGATTCAGTTTTTCCCAGGTGTAAGGATAGTTTGTTATCAGTGAGCTAGGTGCAGATTCTACCGAGTTCAGAGCTGAGGGTCTTTTCAACCTGCAGTTTGTTCCTGTCCGAGACCAGCAGTGCTGAGCCATCTGTGAACAGGAACAAGTTGCAGTCACAAGCTGATGTCATGTCATTTACATATATTAGGAACAGTAAAGGCCCTAGTATGCTTCCTTGTGGAACGCCACAGCTCACTGGGAGGGGGGGGGACAGTGTTCCGTTCACCTCCACCATCTGTTCTCTCCCCTCCAGGTAGGATTGCATCCAGCTCACTGATGTGCTATCAAAACCAATAGCTTTTAGCTTGTTAACCAGTATGGAGTCGTTCACAGTGTCAAAAGCCTTTTGGAGGTCCAGCTTGACCATGCCGCAGTATTTGCCAGCATCCACCTCGTGTTTGATGTGGTCACTCAAATAGAGGAGGCATGTGTCAGTGGAGTGGGAAACCAGATCTGGAACTCGTACATTAATTTGTTAGTGGCAAGATACTTTTCAAACTGTTCATAGATTATTTTTTCCATCACTTTCGAGATGGAGCTTAGAATAGAAATAGGGCGGTAGTTGCCGGGTTCTAATTTACTCCCTTTTTTGTACAGGGGGGTTACTTTGGCCAGTTTAAAATCTTGGGGGACCTGTCCCTGTTTGATGGAGAGGTTTACTATGTGGGTGATGACTGGAGCTATGGAAATGGCTGAGTCTCTGAGAAATTTGGAGGGAATATTTTCATGGCCAGTGGCCTTGTGGGGTTGGAGGGCACTCAGTTTTTTAAGTACCTCCTCAGTTGTTACCATTGCCATTTTAAAATCATCTTTACAAACACCTAGGTTTTTGTAGAAGGCTTTGATGTGCTCTACACCAAAACGCCCAGAGTGGGAGGGCAGTTTGTTAACCAGCATTGTTGCAATGTTTGTAAAGAAGATGTTTAAGTGGATGGTTACAAGCTTGTCAGTGATGAGGGTGTCATTCGATTTGATGTTTATGTTTGTAAACCTGGTTTTTAGTTTCTGACCACAGCCTAGTTAGTTGTTTAGTAGCTTCCAGAGCTCCCGAGGATTGTTTTTGTTTTCCTCTGCGTTATCATTGATAAAGTTACTTTTGGCTATTTGGTCATGGCAGTTACACTGTACACTGCATGACAAGCACAGACCTTAATAGTTACACTGAAGACTATTTCTGTTTTTTGTGTTTTTGTTGTTGCGACCATACTATGAAAACCTGCAACATTCCATATGTTGATCTGACCTCATCAAACCCTGTACACTCAAGACACTGCCCCCGCTGCCACCCTTAGATCTCCATATATGGAGCTGACCTGACTTCTTGCCCTCGCTTACTGGTAATAGTAAATAATTGCTCAATCTACTGTAGCTACATATGCTACAGGCTATCCTAAAACAATACTTGCTTTTCTAATGCCTTTCTTTCCCCTCCATTTAGTCTTTCTGTCATTCTTTCAGTAGTTCTTTCCTTGGTAGAAAACAGAGTAAACATTTGACTTAGCACCGTCACACTTGATAAAAGAAACAACACTGTGCATCTGGTTTTATTGATTTCTTCTATACAGCAGTGGTGCTCAAAGCCCACCAGGGCAATGCTACGTCCTAGTGGAAACACAAACATTGCGTAACACAAACATTGATACGTAGGAGGCTTTCAACTCTCAACTGTCAGTAAGACGTTGGCGATGATGATGTACGATGATAAGAGCGACCCTCACTTTTTTTTCCTCTTCTGGTGCACGGTTCCTGGCACAAAACATTTTCAGATGGGTGTCCGCAGCCAAATAATATATATGTGTATTTGTCACCTTTGAGCTGTCCTTCATACAGAACCAAGGCCTGGTCCATGCAGGCCTTCATTCAGAACCAAGGCCTGGTCCATGCAGGCCTTCATTCAGAACCAAGGCCTGGTCCATGCAGGCCTTCATTCAGAACCAAGGCCTGGTCCATGCAGGCCTTCATTCAGAACCAAGGCCCGGCCCATGCAGGCCTTCATTCAGAACCAAGGCCTGGCCCATGCAGGCCTTCATTCAGAACCAAGGCCTGGTCCATGCAGGCCTTCATTCAGAACCAAGGCCTGGTCCATGCAGGCCTTCATTCAAACAGAACCAAGGCCTGGTCCATGCAGGCCTTCATTCATAGAGAACCAAGGCCTGGTCCATGCAGGCCTTCATTCAGAACCAAGGCCTGGTCCATGCAGGCCTTCATTCAGAACCAAGGCCTGGTCCATGCAGGCCTTCATTCAGAACCAAGGCCTGGTCCATGCAGGCCTTCATTCAGAACCAAGGCCTGGTCCATGCAGGCCTTCATTCAGAACCAAGGCCTGGTCCATGCAGGCCTTCATTCAGAACCAAGGCCTGGTCCATGCAGGCCTTCATTCAGAACCAAGGCCCGGCCCATGCAGGCCTTCATTCAGAACCAAGGCCTGGCCCATGCAGGCCTTCATTCAGAACCAAGGCCTGGTCCATGCAGGCCTTCATTCAGAACCAAGGCCTGGTCCATGCAGGCCTTCATTCAAACAGAACCAAGGCCTGGTCCATGCAGGCCTTCATTCATAGAGAACCAAGGCCTGGTCCATGCAGGCCTTCATACAGAACCAAGGCCTGGTCCATGCAGGCCTTCATTCAGAACCAAGGCCTGGCCCATGCAGGCCTTCATTCAGAACCAAGGCCTGGTCCATGCAGGCCTTCATTCATACAGAACCAAGGCCTGGTCCATGCAGGCCTTCATTCAGAACCAA
The DNA here is from genome assembly GCF_964188405.1 of Protomyctophum parallelum. Classification (NCBI taxonomy): domain Eukaryota; kingdom Metazoa; phylum Chordata; class Actinopteri; order Myctophiformes; family Myctophidae; genus Protomyctophum; species Protomyctophum parallelum. The sequence continues at coordinate 29,829,528 of NC_139705.1, read as the reverse complement.
GGCCTGGTCCATGCAGGCCTTCATACAGAACCAAGGCCTGGTCCATGCAGGCCTTCATACAGAACCAAGGCCTGGTCCATGCAGGCCTTCATACAGAACCAAGGCCTGGTCCATGCAGGCCTTCATACAGAACCAAGGCCTGGCCCATGCAGGCCTTCATTCATTCAGAACCAAGGCCTGGTCCATGCAGGCCTTCATACAGAACCAAGGCCTGGCCCATGCAGGCCTTCATTCAAACAGAACCAAGGCCTGGTCCATGCAGGCCTTCATTCAAACAGAACCAAGGCCTGGTCCATGCAGGACTTCATTCAGAACCAAGGCCTGGCCCATGCAGGCCTTCATTCAGAACCAAGGCCTGGTCCATGCAGGCCTTCATTCAGAACCAAGGCCTGGTCCATGCAGGCCTTCATTCATTGTGTTTGTTGAGAACTCCACCACTGGGTCCTGTATGAACTGCAGCTCGACAGTGACAAGCGGTGCATGTGTAAGTACCAGGACACTATATTAATAGACCATTTGTGAAAAAAGGTTACTATGCATATTTACTTTGGGGCTACTAAAATACCCACATTAGAATGAAGACAGCTATAGCTCCATTGTAGCTGCATCTTGGAGTGGACATGTAGAACAGGGGGCATCTATGAAACAACTCAAGGTCAACATGTATGTTTATAGGCTGATTTAGGCAGGTTACATGTGTCACTGTCTTCTCCTTGAAACCCATTCAGGACGGGAACCCCTTTTGGTGTTTTAAGCATTATGTCATACTTAAGCTTTTGAAAAATAGCAGATCTACAAGCTTGTATAGTGTGGCACTCGGTGCCGCGCTACGAGCTTGCAGATCTGCTATTTTTGAAAAATCGGGAAAATGGGTCACACATTTGGAATATATATTCTTTCAGAGCGATCGTTTTTAACTCAAATCTTTGCTTCTGGGGGGTCCCTGGAATGACATATTTTCAGGTGGGGGTCGGCGGCCAATTACATATGATTTTTGGGGTCCTTGACATGAAATAGTTTGAGAACGACTGACATATAGAAACATGGGTTTTTCAGAAAACTGTCATGATTTAGAAGTAATTTGTAGAATCTGGTGTCAGGTCTAAATGGGTTAAATCTTGAAAGAGTCAGAACTACTGATTTAACACATTTTGGACGGGAACCCCTTTTGGTGTTAGCATTGTTATGCTTTAGCTATTGAAAAATAGCAGATCTACAAACTCAGCTCTGCCATAGAAACATAGCTTTTTGCCTTTTTCAGAAAACTGTCAGGATGAAGAAGACATTTTTAGAATCTGATCTCAGGCAAAATGGGTTAAGAATGCATTTGTAGAACCGGCATCGGGTCGGGAGGAACCCTCTTCCTCTCTTCCAAAACGCGTGAAAGAAAGTCCAAAACGATGCGCCATTCCAGATGACATAAAAAGGTGCATGACGTCCGTGGCCTTGGGGGGGGGGGGGGGGGGGGGGATGGGGGTCCGTGGCCCCTGCCTGGGGGTCCCGGGGGGGATGGGGGTCCGTGGCCTTGGCCCCCTGCCTGGGGGTCCCGGGGGGGAGGGGGGTCCTTGGCCCCCTGCCTGGGGGTCCCGGGGGGGAGGGGGGTCCGTGGCCTTGGCCCCCTGCCTGGGGGTCCCGGGGGGGAGGGGTCCGCAATAATAAAGAACATGTCAGAGAGGAGGCCAATCTCCATTTATATATATACGTCTCACATGAGCGCTGCCACACTTTTACGACAGACATCGCCGTTCCACCATAAAACCCGCCCGCCCTCACATGCGGTTACTACTAGCTGCACGCACGCACGCACACACACGCACACGCGCACGCGCACACGCACATGCACACGCACACGCACACGCACACACACACAGTGGCAGTACACAGGGACCCACTATGATGAGCATACAAGTGTTAACACACACACATCACATATAGGCTTTCATCTGTCGGGGGGGAAAGATGTGCTCCGGCAGTAATAAAGCTGGTTGGTCTTGTGTGTGTGTGTGTGTGTGTGTGTGTGTGTGTGTGTGTGTGTGTGTGTGTGTGTGTGTGCGCGTGTGCCCGAGAGTGCTTATGTCCGTGCATGCTTGTATGATAGCTCTGTGCGTGCGTGCGTGCGTGCGTGCGTGCGTGCGTGCGTGCGTGCGTGCGTGCGTGCGTGCGTGCGTGCGTGCGTGCGTGCGTGCGTGCGTGCGTGCGTGCGTGCGTAATTAGGTGGGGGTTGCCAGAGACAGTATAGTAAAGGTCGCCCTATTAAGACACACAAAGAGAGCCCATGCGGGCAGGTGTTCCCCCCTCCTTCCTTTGTGTCTCCTCCTGTCTGTGCTCTACTGTTTGTGTGTTCAACTTTTTACTGAAGTCCTCTCTCTCTCTCTCTCTTCTCTGTCCCTACCACAAAAAGCAACAACAAAGGCAGATGACGGACGACACCTGCATCCTGACAGCACAAAGCCAGTCATGTAACACATCATGTCAGGAATGGCATGTTGTTGGAATGGCAGGTGTTTCACTGGTGGGGATTGGAAACGCAACACTGGGAACCAACTTCTGTCCTCCTCCTTGGGTTTTGATTATTTTCGGTGGACAGCGCATGCAGCAGTCAATATAAAGTGGTGTCATGGTTTAATTTGTACAGGTCATCGCATGCCAACGTTTGCAGATTGCACTGCGATGCGTTGCAAGCTTGTACATCTGCTCTTTTCGGTGTGCGATCCCGGCACGCAATAAAGTATAATTCAGGCCAAAAATAAAGAAAATGAACAGAACAGAACAAAAAGGATTTCTTTTTATAAAACATATGCTAAATCGTAGAATACTTTGAAGGTGATTGGTGTGTATTTGTCTGAAATAATGTGGAAAAGCGCTACATATTGTAACGATCCCAAGAACTGGAGCCAGAGACATAGTTTAAAAATATATGCTAGTAATTTGCCACCGAACCCAATCTGAAAATATGTAGTTCCAGGGACCCCCCAGAAGCAAAGATTTGAGTTAAAAACTTAGCTACAAGCTCATAGCTACAAGCTCGTAGCTATGAGCTTGTAGATCTGCTATTTTTCAATAGCTAAAGTATAACATAATGCTTAAAACCCCAAAAGGGGTTCCTGCCCAGAATGGGTAAAACTTCTCAATGAATGTCATGCACTGTAACTCTCTGTGTTGATCTCACACACACACACACACACACACACACACACACACACACACACACACACACACACACACACACACACACAACAGCAACATTTCTCACAGCACATACACCAACATCCGTCACTCACTTCCCCAGTCCCGGAAGTCCCACCCCAAAGTCACTCCTATTGGCTGAAGCCATATAGCCTTACGGCCTTAAGTCTTTAATGAAAGCAACTGATATTGTTTTCTAGATATGAGTAAGTATCTGAAAGTCGTCCCTTTATCTGTTGCCCTCCCTTAACGGGCATGTGCACTGCAACACACACACACACACACACACACACACACACACACACACACACAATTAACCCCCAGAACTATCTGTATTTGGCCCCCATCTGAAAATATGTTGTTCCAGGGGTTAAAAACGTTTGCTCTTAAAGAACATGTATTCAAAGATTTGCGCCACATTTTCACGATTTTTCAAGAAATAGCAGATCTGCAAGCTCGTAGCTATGAGCTATTTATTCCAATAGCTAAAGTATAACATAATGCTTAAAACACCTAAAAGCGTTCAGGTGGCTGTACTTTACACCACTGATTATAAACATGGGTGCATTAACTATAGACACATGTTGGGCTCTGTTGTTGTCCTTGCTAAACCCTTTATCCCTAAACTACTTTGCCTTGTTTTTAGTTTTTTACTATTTTGAAAAACATTTTTTAATATAATAGCCAGAAACACGTTGTGAGCTTTATAGATTGGCTAGTTTATAGGGATAAGGGGTTTAGCAAGGACGGTAATATAGCCCATGAACGTATAGCGTCCCTATTCCGGGAATGTCGTCATAACAGCTGAACATTCTGTGAAAATATAAAGAATAAATATAGCAGATCTACAAACTCAAACAAGGCATCAAAGTGCAACGCGCTGCTGATGCACAACTAAACATATCAGGGTTCATTATAGAGCATGCTCTCACCATGTATGGTCCAGAATCATATTCCTGGCATTAGTGTCCGAGTCAATAAGGAACAATACACCCAGGATCAATATTTGGTCAATATTTGTTTTTCTCTTTCTCTCTGTGTGTGTGTGTGTGTGTGTGTGTGTGTGTGTGTGTGTGTGTGTGTGTGTGTGTGTGTGTGTGTGTGTGTGTGTGTGTGTGTGCGTGAGCGCGTTCATATGTGCACGTGTGGGGGGAGAGAGAGCGACAAAGAAACAGAGTGAGAGAGAGAGAGAGACGGCTGCTTGCCAGCTGTGCAATCTGCTCAGTAATCTCACGTCTGGTGTGTACACACACGCACACACACACACTCCGCAATCTGTCTTATACAACTGTGCTACACACATGCGCGCGTGCGCACAAAACGTACACGCTCTCTCTCGCATGCACACACGCACAGCAGCAGCAATTCTTGTTCGGTGATTTGTGCAATCAACTCCTTTCATTGTCCAAAGAAAATGAACCATTTTCCTTTAAAGTATTTCTGAAGGATATTACGGAGGGAGAAAGAGGCAGCGCTCCACGCGACTCACTGCCACTTCCTCTCAGCTAAACTACACTTTCTTCCTGCTTCACAATAACCCTTATCAGTCCAATTTCCTCTCCCTCTCTCTCCCTCTCTCTCTCTCTCTCTCTCTCTCTCTCTCTCTCTCCTCTCTCTCTCTCTCTCTCTCTCTCTCTCCCTCTCTCACTCTCCCTCTCACTCTCTCTCTCTCTCCCCCTCCCTCTCTCTCTCTCTCTCACTCTCTCTCCCACTCTCCCTCTCCTCTCACTCTCACTCTCACTCTCACTCACTCTCTCCCCCTCCCTCTCCCCCTCTCTCTCTCACTCTCTCCCCCCTCCCTCTCCCCCCTCTCCCTCTCTCTCTCCCCCTCTCTCTCTCTCTCTCTCTCTCTATTTGCTCGGCCCGTTTTAACACGGCCCCCTGTTTGTTGTTTAAATGCAAGGGAGAGAAAATTGCCCACTTTGGCTTCTCCGAAACTCCCGCAGCTGTCGGTAATCGCTTCGTGCGTGTGCATCGTCTTCGCAGGTTGTGCATGGTGGTGTGTGCGCGTGCCCGTGCAATGTGCAGTTAGCGCGCTATGGGGTGTGCGGCGGGGTGTGTGTGGGGGGAGGATGGGGGGTGGAGAGCTGGGTCATGGCGAGCGGCGGAGAAAGCACCATTAGGAGAAAATGATAGGCCTGTCCCTCCCTGCAACTCCATTACACACCACACACTTAAAACACTGGGCCGGGTTCATTACAGACCTACATGAATT
>NC_139705.1:29803837-29823927 GCF_964188405.1 Protomyctophum parallelum | reverse complement strand
GGTGCTGGTTGTGTTTGGTGCTGAGGTTCTTACCTTGCGGTGGGGCTGGTGGTGGTGGTGCTGGTTGTGTTTGGTGCTGAGGTTCTTACCTTGCGGGTGGGGCTGGGTGGTGTTTGGTGCTGAGGTTCTTACCTTGCGGTGGGGCTGGTGGTGGTGCTGGTTGTGTTTGGTGCTGAGGTTCTTACCTTGCGGTGGGGCTGGTGGTGGTGGTGCTGGTTGTGTTTGGTGCTGAGGTTCTTACCTTGCGGTGGGGCTGGTGGTGGTGGTGCTGGTTGTGTTTGGTGCTGAGGTTCTTACCTTGCGGTGGGGCTGGTGGTGGTGGTTGCTGGTTGTGTTTGGTGCTGAGGTTCTCAGGTTTCTCCCAGCAGCGTGTGGACAGGTTGAGGATGGCCGTGGCGGCCATGTGCGCCGCCTCGGCCTCGTGGGAGTAGTCGTAGGCCGAGGAGGCGGAGCTCTTCCCGTACGCGTGGAGACTCAGGCTGGGGGACGGCGGCGACTTGGGGAACGAGGGCTTGGCTGTGGTCGGGGGAAAAGAACGGAAAGATCCAATTTATACCAGTAAGACCAGGGCCGGATCTACCATATGGTCACTTTGGGCACGTTCCCAGGGGCCCTGGGCACCAGGGGGCAAAAAGAAAAGGACACACTGGCACTGGTGGATTCTCTCACCCTCATTTGCTTACTATGTGAGTCAAATAAAAAATACGCATCCGCCTGGGTGACGGCAGACTACTGGGCGAGCGCTGGCGCTTTGCCATGGGGGGGGGGGGGGGGGGGGGGGTCAGATCCACAGATGAAATTAATTCTTTATACTGGCTATAAATGGAGCGTGTCTTGAGTGTACAGCGTTTCTGAGGTCAGATCAACATGTGGAATGTCAGAACAGGTTAGCTCCATATATGGAGATCTAAGGGTGGCAGCGGGGGCAGTGCCTTCTTGAGTGTACAGGGTTTGATGAGGTCAGATCAACATATGGTCTGGCCTTATATGGAGTGTGTCTTGAATGTAGCAGTCATGGGAAAAAGTACTCACGTAAGTACCAAAAGTATAGAAAGTACAAAAGTTATGGGGGTCCTTGAAATAAAATAAAACGTTTGAGAACCTACTGTACACTAAATGGAACAGAGCCTTGATTAGTATCATCGGTAACAACTATATAGTTAGTAGGGAAGGAGCCCACACTCATTGACTTCCAGTGTGTGAACTCTTACTTCTGAAGGCTTTGGGTGAGGGTTCAGCGTGTGAACAGTGTGTGAACTCTTACTTCTGAAGGCTTTGGGTGAGGGTTCGCTGGTGAGCAGCATCTTTGGAGCAAGCATGCGCTTCCCGAACACCTGGACGTCGAAGCTTGCATAATCGAAGGACACCTTGGAGTACTTCTCCAGCTCCTTGGCCAGGTTGGCACGTGGTGTGGTGGGCATCAGGTGAGGCCGGTAGCTTCCATACTGGGGCACGTCCAGTTGCTTCACGAAACACATTGGCCTGCCCATGGAGAGAGAGAGAGAGAGAGAGAGAGAGAGAGAGAGAGAGAGAGAGAGAGAGAGAGAGAGAGAGTACATCACATATAATCATGCACTGTATGTATTTCACCCAATACAGTATGCTCTCTTTATATATTGCTATCTATCTCTCTCTCTCTCTCTCTCTCTCTCTCTCTCTCTCTCTCTCTCTCTCTCTCTATATATATATATATATATATATATATATATATATATATATATATATATAGGTGATACAGGTGATAATATGTGGCAGAGGACAGAATAACAGTCCAAAGGAGTATAGAAGAGGACACACAGTAAAATAATATAGTAGAGGACGGTTTTGTACCAATCAATCAATCAATCATAAATACGCGTAAGACATACATATATGTAAGTAATGCCATAGTAACGAATGGATTGGTTGCTGGGAAACACCTGCCAGCTGCTTCCAACCACATCAATTAAAAGAATAAAATAAGGAAGACACTACAGCCTTTACACCTCATCTACACTATGTCAGTGATGAAACTACAGCCTTTACACCTCATCTACACTATGTCAGTGATGAAACTACAGCCTTTACACCTCATCTACACTATGTCAGTGATGAAACTACAGCCTTTACACCTCATCTACACTATGTCAGTGATGAAACTACAGCCTTTACACCTCATCTACACTATGTCAGTGATGAAACTACAGCCTTTACACCTCATCTACACTATGTCAGTGATGAAACTACAGCCTTTACACCTCATCTACACTATGTCAGTGATGAAAATACAGCCTTTACACCTCATCTACACTATGTCAGTGATGAAACTACAGCCTTTACACCTCATCTACACTATGTCAGTGATGAAACTACAGCCTTTACACCTCATCTACACTATGTCAGTGATGAAACTACAGCCTTTACACCTCATCTACACTATGTCAGTGATGAAACTACAGCCTTTACACCTCATCTACACTATGTCAGTGATGAAAATAAGGCCTGTCGCTCTAATTAATTAGTCTCATGTCCAGCAGCTGTGCCTATAGTTTCTCCCGGTGGATTCCTGCCGGGAGCTGCCTATATGCCATAAAAAGCATAGGTGAGTTCCAGCCTACTGAAAGACCAACGGATTCATATGTTATCACTGCATTAAATACACGTTATCAAGACGATGGAATATAGCCAATATAGCCAATATGGCCATGCTGACGTTGTTTTCAGCGATGGTGCTCGGCTGCTGTGTTAGTAGCTGTGTGAGAGTAGCATAATAGCACAGAGAGCAAGACAACAAACAAGGTGCGGAGAATTGAGACGCTAGTCATGCATGAAGCGAAACACTGAAATAGAGGAAGGGGAGAGGGAGAGAGAGAGAGAGAGAGAGAGAGAGAGAGAGAGAGAGTCATAGGGAGAGAGAGAGAGAGAGAGAGAGAGAGAGAGTCATAGGGAGAGAGAGGGGGCAGCAGTGTACTTAGCAGGAGTGTGGCAGGATTAAAAGCTCTCTTATCGGTGGAGGGCACATTTGCATGTTGTAGAGCATGGAATTTATGGGCTTTAAGTCCTCTCGCTTTCCTGGAGAGCCTGCATGGGCTTTATAGTCAGACCTGTTGGCACTAAATCCACTGATAGAGACCAGAGGGAGGAAGGCAACAGAGGAGAGAGAGAGAGAGAGAGGTTGAGAGCAAGTGGGGGAAATGAGAAGGGTACAGCAGAGGGGTTGATGGAGAGAGAGACACAGACAGAGAAAGTGGGGGAAATGAGAAGGGTACATCAGAGGGGTTGATGGAGAGAGAGACACAGACAGAGAAAGAAATAGAAAGAGACAGAGACAGAGAGAGACACACACACACGCGCGCGTGCACGTGCGAGCGTGATGCGTTGCTGCCTTGAAGTCTCACTTGTGCTGCATGTCCCGTCCCGTTCCCCCCCTGTCCCCCCATGTGCCATTTTTCATTTTTTCCACCGCGCACCGAGCCAAGAACACTCATCTTTTCATTGAGTCACGTGAGTCTCATTTTTAAAATTTCAAAGTGTGTCTAATCTATGAAATTTGAGCTTTCATTTGGTATATATAGATCGCGAGTGTATAGGCCGTATATCTACCAAACGGTAAACCCCCTTTTCTGCGCTATGGGTGATGAAACTGAACGAGCAAATGGAATCACGGACAAGGCCTGCATGGCGCAATTAAGTCAAATAACTTCTTTGACTAGACAATTATATAAACACAATGGATACAAGTGACAGGCACTCACTTCTGCTGATTATTGGACAAGAGATAGGAAAGAGATGCGTAGGAGAATAAGGAGAGATAAAGCAGCCTGACATTTCCATTGCAGTTGTGCGGTGCGCGCCGCTCTATACCAAACTAATTTGGCATTACGGCTTACGGGTGCTCTTAAACTTTCCCAAATGTGTGTGACCAAAATAGCCATTTAGGGGAAAGCATGCCAACACGACCATGATCACGACTCTATAGGCGCAAATACCGGTGTCGGCATAATGGATAGCGGGAGACGATGGACCAAAATGCCATTTAGGGACAGAGCAAACTCCTATACTCGTAATGTTTGGGCAGCGGCTGACTTGTCTTGTCTATAGTCTATAGTCTAAAGTCCATATCTCTTAATTCTCACAGTCTCTATATGTCTCTAGTGTAGTCTATATCCATTGTCACCGTCTGTCTCTGCTGTACAGCCCTATGATCATTAATAAGCTATATGACACACCTGCCCTGTGCGGTCGCACTGACACTACCGGCCTTCAAAGTGGTATTACTTACGGTATATACACACACACGCATACGCACGCACACACACACACACAGGTGCACACACACACAGGCACACTCACACACACACACCAACCCAGAGAAAGGCTGTCTGAAAGTGGGCTTTCTTGTACAGAACAAACTGTGTATAAGCTTCTGCCATGCAGGGCGCTTTCCGCCATTGATCACTTTGGAGGATTTCTTTCCTTTAATATTTATCCAACGTGAATTCCATTAGGAGGGCGGATCGCGCGCGGAATATGTAGTGCCCTTCGACTGTGCTCCGCACGCACATTACAGACAGCCCCGCTCATTTTAATAACAATGAGGGTTGGAAAAACAAGCCAGGCCTTATTATGTTTTAATCCTTGACGCTTTGTCGGACCACCGTTGAGGTTTTCCTCAAGGAAAGCAATTATTTTTTCTTCCCTTATCCCCCCCCCCACCACACACACACACACACACAATGCCTCTATAACTCGCATAATTAGCTTATCGGCTGCATTATTAATTAAAATACCAATGAGGGAGGGCGTGCACTTAGCATAATACCAGTGTCTGCTCCATGTTAACTCATTTAGGACTGAGGTCGATTCTAAGAAAATGTCTGTGTGTGTCTGTATTTGGCCACGCGGACCACCATCTGAAAATATGTTGTTTCCAGGGACCCCCCCCAGAAGCAAATATTTGAGTTAAAAACGTTCACTGTGAAAGAATATATATACATTCAAAGATTTGCGCCACATTTTCACGATTTAAAAACAAATAGCAGATCTACAAGCTTGTAGCGTGACACTCGGTGCTGTGCTATGAGCTTGTAGATCTGCTATTTTTCAACAGCTAAAGTATAACATAGTGCTTAAAAAAACACCAAAAGGGTCTTCCCGTCCTGCCTGGGTTAATTATCATTCTTTTGCGTGTGATGATGAGGAGGCGGATGGCTGGCATGGCAGGACGACATCAATGGAGACGGAGAGACTCCAGTGCCTGAAGTGACACCGCTAAGACGAGTCCACGCTGGTGATTACACCACGCTGACTGCTTCAACAACTTCCTGGTTGTCAAGGCCAATCACAGACAAGCTCCGCCCTCTTTTGTGAAGCCCACAAGGACCCCCCCCATATAAGGTCAGGGTTATTGCCTCTGCGCGGCAGCTATACAGCAGCACGTACGCCGCTGTAGACAACCTGGTCAAGGACTCACTGTGCGTGCGTGCGTGCGTGTCGTGCATGTCTTAGATGGCCCAATTATATGGTACAGAGGTACAGTGTAGGTGAAAGGGTCACCATGCAATGGTTCCCTGCAGGCTCATGACATTTTAACATACACGTGCATGCCGTGCACATGGATTCATTGTTCATGAACATCTGCTTTAAAATGGTGTAATCACTACTTGTTGAAAAATATTTATTTATTTTGAAAGAAATCCCGGCGCTGATTGTGTTAATAAATACAAGCATGATTGGAAAATTCTCTTTGGATCAATGGGCTGTCAATGGAGGGTATTGTAACTCTATATTCATCCCATTATTATTTTTTTATCTAGCGTCTATTTAACTCAAAATAAAAATAAACACTCTGGATGTTGCTGTGTTCCTGACACTGTATCTATCTATAGATACAGTATATGTGCATGTCTGTTTTTCCTTCACATAATGTCAAGAAACGGCGATCCGATCTACTTCCCACTGGGCAGGTGCATGTGCTGCTGAAGACCCATGGGATCTCAATGTCGACCGTGACTCCCCGTCGGATCAGCGGTTCTGGAGAACGTTCCGGCCGGGGGGCAGAGCGAACTCCCAGCGGCCACGCGGGTACGTACTGTGCGCCCCTCGGTCTCGGTCAGTCAGCGCTGCAGGCAGCAGCACCAGGAGACGTTCTGAACTGCAGCGCGGTGGCTCAGGGGTAGAGTGGCCAGATGGTAACCACACGGTTCCCAGTTCGAACCCGGGCTCCCCCAGAGTTAGTGTCGAAGTGTCCTTGAGCAAGACACTGAACCCCTAATTGCTCCTGATGTGCTGGTTGGTGCCTTGCATGGTTTCCGACGCCATCTGTGTGTGAATGTGTGTGTGACTGGGTGAATGTAATGCACAATCTATGTAAAGCGCCTTGGATAAAGGCGCTATATAAATGCACCATTTACCCCGATCAACCTCTGACCTCACCTCAGAACTCTGTCGTTGGGGCTTCCTTTGAGGTGCTCGATGCCGAGGGGCTGAGGGAGGTGCTGCTTGTCCTGGCTCTTGGACAGCTTCTCTGCGGCCGCGATGGGGCATCCCGAAAGACTGCATGGAGGGCAGCAAAATTTGATTTGATAGTTTTAGTCATAGTCTCTTGAATAGTTTTCATTTAGTTTGAATCACATTTTAGTCACCTGGAATGTCTTAGTATTAGTCTAGTTTTAGTCGACTAAATGTCGTAAGATTTTAGTCGACTAAATCTACAGTTGACTAAAATGTGTTTTGGCGGGCCTTGAGGGCGTCGTAATGACTGATTTAACGCGTCACTTCCTAACATTTTAGTCTAGTTTTTATTTGTTAACGAAATTGTCAATATATTTAGTCTGAGTTTTAGCCACCATATAGCTTAGTTTTCATTTCGTCATAGTATTAATCGACAAAATCAACACTGATACACAAGGGAAGGACACACGGGAAGGATACAGGGAGGATACGGGGTGATACGGGGATGATATGGGGGGACATACAAAAGGGTGATACAGGGATGATATTGGGGAACATACAAGAGGGTGATACGGGGATGATATGGGGGAAACATACAAGGGGGTGATACGATGGAGGACAAAAGGGGGGCGATATGGGTGAGGATAAAGGGATGAGAGGGTAGGATAGGGCAGGATGAGGGACAGAGGGGATGAATACGTAGCCAGATGAGAGTTTGTGCTGAGCTTGTAGATCTACATCAAGCTGACACATTTGCTGTCCTGCATATAAATAGTATACAGTAGGGCAGGCTATACAAGTCGCACGCACGCACGCACGCACGCACGCACGCACGCACGCACGCACGCACGCACACACGCACACACACACACGCACGCACGCACGCACACACACACAAACACACTCCCCTACCTGCGATGTGTGTTGCGGTTGCTATTCACATGTCCCTGTCCAGTGCAGCCGGGAGTTGGGCACTTCAGCACATTCTCATGCATGGCCAGAACTGGAAACACACACACACACACACACACACACACACACACACACACACACACACACACACACAGAAAATCAATAGGTTGCGGTAAAAGAGGATCCCCTGTATTTAAACAGAAGGTTTCATTTAAATGTAAATAGCAGCCTGTCGGGGGGCTGAATGGAAGCGTATCAGACCTAATTCAACAGACACTGCGGTCAAGGCTGCCGTATAGAGCTGGCTCTGTGTGACGTACACTTTGTGCGAGTGGATATGCGTGAAGAGGCACGGCTCTAAGCTGGGAGAGCTAAAGTGCTTATGGGGCACATAGCCTTCTAAGCAACGACGGTGGCCCCGCCATATACAATGTACAACCCTGAGGGGTTTATTGAACTCTCCGCGTAAGGAAAGAGAACAGAAAGCACCCGTAAGAGTCCATTTGGTTCCATTGGGACATGCACTCTCATAGTTAAATGTTCAAAACACCAAGGAGGTTTTGCTGTGCTTTATATGCACAGCTTAGGTAGCTCTTTGGAAAAACAAATCCTTTTGTACTCTTATTTACAAGAGCATGTGCGTAGGAGAGAACAGCCGACATGAAAACAGCAGTGTGCAGTGTGTAGTGTGCAGTGTGCAGTGTGCCGTGTGCAGCCTAGTGTGTAGTGTGCAGTGTGTTTTGTAAATGGTAAATGGTGCATTTATATAGCGCCTTTATCCAAGGCGCTTTACATAGAGGACACTTCGACACTAACTCTGGGGGAGCCCATGTTCGAGCTGGCAACCTTGCGGTTATCATCCGGAAACTCTACCCCTGAGCCACTGCCGCCCCGCGTGCAGTGTGCAGTGTGCAGTGTGCAGTGTGCAGTGTGCCGTGTGAAGTGTGCAGTGTGCAGTGTGCAGTGTGCAGTGTGCAGTGTGCAGTGTGCAGTGTAAAGTGTGCTGTGTGAAGTGTGCAGTGTGCAGTGTGCAGTTTGAAGTGTGCAGTGTGCAGTGTGAAGTGTGCAGTGTGCAGTGTGAAGTGTGCAGTGTGCAGTGTGAAGTGTGAAGTGTATAGTTTTGCCCACTCAATTCATAGTTAACGTTCCAATTTTGGAGCTCTGGCTCATGGACTTCGAAAAGAAGTGAACCGGTTCCAACCGGTGAAACAGGGCTCTGTCAGTGTGGGAGGGAGACTCACTCTCCGGGGGGATGCGGTCCTTGTGAGGGCATCCCGACAGGCTGCGGTGGTGTGGGTAGAGACCCGTCACGTGGCCCGTCCCGTCACAGCCCGGGGTGGGGCACTTGATCTCCCGCTTCTCTGGCCGGCTGCTCTCTGAGAGAGAGAGAGAGAGAGGGGGGGGGGGGGGGGGGGGGGGAATTAAAGAGTTACCAAATTGGAAGGTGGAAGGGCAGGTATGGACATGAGAGGCCTGGGCCGCGGCTCAGCGGTCCAGGCACCTTGGCTGCATGCAGGTAGTCCAGTCTGGCAGTGTGCCGCGGGTTCCACTCCCAATCCCGACGGCCTTTATTGTGTGTGTGTGTGTGTGTGTGTGTGTCCCTCATCTCTCTTCCCCATTTCCTGTCAGCCTCATCTCTCTTCCCCATTTCCTGTCAGCCTCATCTCTCTTCCCCATTTCCTGTCAGCCTCATCTCTCTTCCCCATTTCCTGTCAGCCTACTATCTATCCCTCTATAAAAATGGAGGGAGAGGAGGAGAGGGGGAGGAGAGGAGGGAGAGTTGGAGAGGAGGAGAGGGAGGAGGGGAGGAGAGGAGGAGGAGGAGGGAGAGGAGGAGAGAGGAGTAGAGAGGAGGAGAGGAGGAGAGAGGTGCGTGAATAGAGGAGGAGAGGGGAGGAGAGAGGTGTATGAATAGAGGGGGAGAGGAGGAGGAGGGAGAAGAGGAGGGAGAGGAGGAGAGAGGAGAGGAGGAGGGGGAGGAGAGGAGGGAGGAGGAGAGGAGGAGAGAGGAGGAGAGAGGAAGAGGAGGGAAAGGAGGAGAGAGGTGTGTGAATAGAGGGGGAGAGGAGGAGGGAGGTGGAAGAGAGGAGGAGAGAGGTGCCTGAATAGAGGGGGAGAGGAGGAGGAGGGGGAGGAGGAGGGAGAGGAGGAGGGAGGAGGAGGAGGGAGAGGAGGAGGAGAGGAGACGAGAGGAGGAGGGAGAGGAGGAGAGAGGAGGAGAGAGGAGGAGGAGGGAGAGGAGGATGGAGGAGGGAGAGGAGGAGGGAGGAGGAGAGGAGAGAGGAGGAGGAGGGAAAGGAGGAGGGAGGAGAGGAGGAGAGAGGAGGAGGAGGGAAAAGAGGAGGGAGGAGGAGAGGAGGAGAGAGGAGGAGGAGGGAGGAGGAGAGGAGGAGGAGGAGGGAAAAGAGGAGGGAGGAGGAGAGGAGGAGAGAGGAGGAGGAGGGAAAAGAGGAGGGAGGAGGAGAGGAGGAGAGAGGAGGAGGAGGGAGAGGAGGAGGGAGGAGGAGGAGAGGAGGAGGAGGAGGAGGGAGAGGAGGGAGGAGGAGGGAGAGGAGGAGGGAGGAGGGAGGAGGAGAGGAGGGAGAGGAGGAGGGAGGAGGAGGAGGGAGAGGAGGAGGGAGGAGGGAGGAGGAGGAGAGGAGGAGAGAGGAGGAGGAGGGAGAGGAGGAGAGAGGAGGAGAGAGGAGGAGAGGAGGAGGAGGAGGAGGAGGGAGAGGAGGAGGGAGGAGGAGAGGAGGAGGAGGAGGAGGGAGAGGAGGAGGGAGGAGGAGAGGAGGAGAGAGGAGGAGGAGGGAGAGGAGGAGAGAGGAGGAGAGAGGAGGAGGAGGGAGAGGAGGAGGGAGGAGGGAGGAGGAGAGGAGGGAGAGGAGGAGGGAGGAGGGAGGAGGAGAGGAGGAGAGGAGGAGGAGGGAGAGGAGGAGAGAGGAGGAGAGAGGAGGAGAGGAGGAGGAGGAGGAGGAGGGAGAGGAGGAGGGAGGAGGAGAGGAGGAGGAGGAGGAGGGAGAGGAGGAGGGAGGAGGAGAGGAGGAGGAGGAGGAGGAGGGAGAGGAGGAGGGAGGAGGAGGGGAGGAGAGGAGGAGAGAGGAGGAGAGAGGAGGAGAGAGGAGGAGGAGAGAGGAGGAGGGAGGAGGAGAGGAGGCGAGAGGAGGAGGGAAAGGAGGAGGGAGGAGGAGAGGAGGAGAGGAGGGAGAGGAGGAGGGAGGGAGGAGGGAGGAGGAGGGAGGAGGAGGAGGAGGGAGGGAGGGAGAGGGGGAGGAGGAGGGAGAGGAGGAGGAGGGAGGAGGAGGAGGAGGGAGGAGGAGAGAGGAGGAGGAGGGAGAGGAGGAGAGAGGAGGAGAGGGAGGAGGAGGTGGAGGAGGGAGGAGGAGGGGAGGAGGAGGGAGGAGGAGAGGAGGAGGAGGAGGAGGGAGAGGAGGAGGGTGGAGGAGAGGAGGTGAGAGGAGGAGGAGGGAGAGGAGGTGGGTGGAGGTGGGAGGAGGAGAGGAGGAGAGAGGAGGAGAGAGGAGGAGAGAGGAGGAGGAGGAGGAGGGGAGGAGGAGAGAGGGAGGAGGGAAAGGAGGAGGAGGAGGAGAGGAGGAGAGGAGGAGGGAAAGGAGGAGGGAGGAGGAGAGGAGGAGGAGAGAGGAGGAGGAGGGTGGAGGAGAGAGGTGCCTGAATAGAGGGGGACATAAGCGAGCGGTTAGCGCTGTCAGACGGTCTGCTCCGCCGAGCATGAAATCTAGACATCTTTCACACAACGCGTAGCACAGAAGTGAAACCACGTGTGTGTCTCCATCGCTCATCTTTTATGCATCCGTGTAAAGACGCTCGATGTGTCTCCGCGAACGTGCATGGCCCGTGTCCTCGGATTCCTTAAAGCATGAAAACGTCAGCATGATTGCAAAAGAAAAAGAGAAAATAAACATTTTTCACACGGTATCCTATTCCACCAAAGTTCTACTGAGCAAACTATAATCATCTCTGTTTGTTTGTTTGCTTTAAATCCCCTCAAGACACTTTTTACCCCTTCAGCACACAAGGATCTTCTCCAACTATAGACCGCTGCTATGTGACTGCGGTACAGACAGACAAACCACACCAGAGGAGGCAGAGGAAAATGCTTGATTTATACTTTTTTTTTGCGTCCCACGAATAGCAAATCTACAAGCTCTGAGCTATTTTCCGGTCTGCGGCACCGGCACACAACCAAGTATACATCCGGCTTAAAGGAAGAAGGTGCGGCGCGATGCTCTATTGGCCCTCAAATTGAATGTTAACGAGACATGTATCTCCTAATTAGCAGCCAGGGCTGAGCATCGAGCGCCGCCACAGGGAGGGAGTCGAGGGCAGCGAAGAGGGCAGCCTACACTACAACGAGCCGTGTAATCCCACTGCTGCCATAGTGAGTGCTATGACAAGTGGGCACCGTGCCAGCGGCGTATAACACAAGGCACAAACATGTGCAAGCGGCAGCGCGTAAACAAGCACTTCACCGCTGATTATTACGCCCCGATACACTCTTTCCTATATCTTTCTTCCGTCTCTTGTCACTCCTTTCTTTCCTTCTCAGTAATGCTGTGTCTGTTCCTGGAATGTATACGCATCTCTCTCATGTGTTAATTCCTCTCTTTCTGTCTCTGTCTTGGAGTGCTTCCCCTTCGAGGAATCCTATTCAGATGCAACCACGTCGAAATAAAAAAAAAGTCTTATATATATTCACAGATTTGTGCCGCATTTTCACGATTTTTCAAAAATAGCAGACCTACAAGCTCATAGCGCGCCACCGATCTGCTATTTTTCAATAGCTAAAGTATAACATAATGCTTAGTTAAAACACCAAAAGGGGTTCCCGTCCAGAATGGGTTAATAATCGTTATTGTCCCGAATATTTGTCTTCACATTCTGTTCAAACACAAAAATAACACATATAGCACATAACACCAAGACAAATGAGGTCCCTATACTGTATACAGAACTATCCTATCTGCGGGGCAGTTTGTTTAATGCCGTGATGGCTGAGGGGACCAAACTCCTACTACAACGGACCTTTTTCCAAGGTTGGTAAGGTTCTGTATCTTTGTCCAGATGGCATGAGGTTAAAGAAGCGATATACAGAGGAGAGAGACGGGGTCGTGCAACAGTTGATTAGACACAGCGAGCGTGTGTACTTATGCCGTGCACTCGGCCTGTCTATTACTTACTGTACTCCCACATAATCTACAATATACTGTATGCCTTTTAAGGGGATGCATGTTTATTGTCTGCTTTAATACTGAATTTAATACATTGAATTCACAGAACTCTTTCGATTGTAGGATGTGGTTTTGAGAAGTGCTGTATAAAGAGTATAATAACACACTATGTTCTGTATGACTGAGTGGAAAATGATCTGGTCGTATTAAAGGACATTTCGGACTATAGGCATGTTCTTTACTTTATCTGATGTTATTATATCCAAGAACAGTACACCGGTACTGGTGAAAGGTTTCATAACTCCAGTAAATTGCTTATTTTTATCGCTCGGAAATTCCTCTCCACAGTGTTTGAGTGGCACTTCTCTAAGTCACCTGTACCACTCGCTAAATCTTCTAAAAGTCATTAACATGACACTTTTTGTGTCCCTTGAAGTGGATGTACATAGCTTGTTGACCTGCCCCTACCTTTGCCGAAGTAGCTCTTGCGCATGGCGTCCAGGTGTTTGGGCCTGTCCTCCATGGTGAAGTAGCGCTGCTGCTGCTGGGGGTGGTGGGGGTGGTGGTGGGGGGTGGGGGTGGTGGTGGTCCGGAGAACGCAGCAGCTCGTGGGCTCCGGCGGGCTTCACCTGCTCCGCCTTCATGTTGATTTTGACAACAACATTTTTATTTAGTTTTAGTCCTATTTTAGCCATCTGAAATGCTTTACTGTTATAGTCTATAGTTTCAGTCGACTACAGTAAATGTCCTCAGATTTTAGTCGACCAAATCCACAGTCGATTCAGTCGACTAAAATGTATTTTGGTGGGCCTTGATGGCGTCGTAATGGCTAATTTTACTACGCTTGCTGAAATTAGCCGATATTTAAGGCTCTACCTTCAAGGCTGCTCCGAGTCCAGGCTAGGCCAAGCTAACACTCTACCCTCTAGACCAGAAAGCAGGCTGGCTAGACCAGGCTAACACTCTACCCTCTAGACCAGAAAGCAGGCTGGCTAGGCCAGGCTAACACTCTACCCTCTAGACCAGAAAGCAGGCTGGCTAGGCCAGGCTAACACTCTACCCTCTAGACCAGAAAGCAGGCTGGCTAGGCCAGGCTAACACTCTACCCTCTAGACCAGAAAGCAGGCTGGCTAGGCCAGGCTAACACTCTACCCTCTATCAGAAATCACACTGTACCTTCAAGGCGATGGCCTGCTCCAGCAGGCCCAGGTTGCCTCGGGTCATGTCGAACATCTCCGACTCATCCGTCACCGACGCCCCCGAGCGCTGGGACAGGCTGTCCTCGTCGTCGCGTTCGTCATCCCCGTCCGCGTCGTCGAAGTCCTTCTCCTCCTCCTCGGAACGGTCGGAGCGCACCTCGATGACATCGGGGGAGGCCGAGGACGGGGCCTTGTGGATCTTGTAGTTCTCCCCCTGCAGCGGGTTGGGGGGGTAGTCCTCTAGCGGACTGGCCCGCTGGGAGCCATAACTAAGAGGAGGGCTGGACTTGTACCTTTGAAGCGGGCTGGCTTTGTGGGCATTGTAGTTTTCGAGTGGGCTGGGCCTGTGGGAGTTGTAGTTCTCTAATGGACTCGCCCTGTGGGAGTTATAGTTCTCTAGTGGACTCGCCCTGTGGGAGTTGTAGTTCTCAAGCGGGCTGGCCCTGTGGGAGTTGTAGTTCTCAAGCGGGCTGGTCCTGTTGGAGTTGTAGTTCTCGAGCGGGATGGCCCTGTGGGAGTTGTAGTTCTCACGTGGGCTGGCCCTGTGGGAGTTGTAGTTCTCTAGCGGGCTCACCCTGTGGGAGTTGTAGTTCTCTAGTGGACTGGCCCTGTGGGAGTTGTAGTTCTCACGTGGGCTGGCCCTGTGGGAGTTGTAGTTCTCGAGCGGGCTGGCCCTGTGGGAGTTGTAGTTGTCGTTGTATTTGGCCCGGTGGTCCTCCGTATTGACGTGTCTTCCCTGAGCTGCTGCAGTGCTGGTGATGGTACTGATGGCAGTCGGCACATCAGAGGAGGAAGGAACGGCGTTCCCCTCCTCAATGTCCTCTCCGTCATCCTCCTCCACATCCTGGTCCTCCTCTTCTTCCTCTTCCTCTTCTTCCGGGAGGTGCTGTCGTTGTGGGAGGCGCTGTCTATGCCGCTCAGCCTGCCTCCTCTCCTCCTCCTCCTCCTCCTCCTCTTCCTCTCGTTGTGGGAGGCGCTGTCTATGCCGCTCAGCCTGCCTCCTCTCCTCCTCCTCCTCCTCCTCCTCTTCCTCTCGTTGTGGGAGGCGCTGTCTATGCCGCTCAGCCTGCCTCCTCTCCTCCTCCTCCTCCTCCTCCTCCTCATCTTCCTCTCGTTGTGGGAGGTGTTGTCTATGCCGCTCAACCTCCCTCCTCTCCTCTTCCTCCTCCTCCTCTTCCTCTCGTTGTGGGAGGTGTTGTCTGTGCCGCTCAGCCTCCCTCCTCTCCTCCTCCTCCTCCTCCTCCTCCTCCTCTTCCTCTTGTTGTGGGAGGCGCTGTCTGAGCCGCTCAGCCTGCCTCCTCTCCTCCTCCTCCTCCTCCTCTTCCTCTCGTTGTGGGAGGTGTTGTCTGTGCCGCTCAGCCTCCCTCCTCTCCTCCTCCTCCTCCTCCTCCTCTTCCTCTTGTTGTGGGAGGTGTTGTCTGTGCCGCTCAGCCTGCCTCCTCTCCTCCTCCTCCTCCTCCTCTCCCACAGAGATCTGTCTACGTTGGAGCTCTCTGCCGACGTAGTGGAGTCTCAGCTCCGTTTGTCTCGCAACCTGTTCGCTCCTGTCTTCACGCTCGTCCTCGTCCTCTTCCTCGTCCAGCTCCTCTTCCTCCTCCTCTACGTCTACGGCTGCCAGCTTCTCAATCCTCTCGTCGTCCTCGTCCTCCTCCTCCTGTTGTTGTTGTTCTGCTCCTTCCTTCATATCCTGCTCCTCTTCCTCCTCCTCCTCATCGCCCTGTTCTGTGAGAGCCGGCGGCATCACCGCGGCACCCTCCTCCGCGGTCTCGTTGATGACGGGCCGTTGTTGAGAGGCCGAGGTCGACTCCACAGCTCCGCTGCAAGATTATTATAAACAAGACACATTAAAAAACTAAAACTAAAATAGCAAAAAAATGCCTCTATGGGGCCTCCAGCCTCTATGGGGCCTCCAGCCTCTATCAGGCCTCCAGCCTCACCTGACTTATTCATCAGGTGCAGGATTGAAAAGGGCAGAAAAAAACTACAACTAACACTAAAACTAATGACAACTAAACTAAAACTACAAGTGTTGCCGTTGTCACAAAAGCAACAACTAATAAAAACTAGCAAACCCGCTCTAAAAAACTAAATATAACTAACTGAATTAGGAAAAAACAAGAGATGATGACATAGACATACTTGTCAGGTGAAACCAGCTCTCTCCATTGTGCATCTGTTCCCCCCCTTTTTTTGTAACGTGCATGTTTCTCTGTCACAACAATCGCGGCCGTTGTTTTCGTTCGTTTGCAACGTTCTTTTGTTGCTTGAATCACTTTGTTTGGTTATGGCTGTCCTGCTCTTGCAGTTAGCTCATAACATTACAGCCGCTCCGCTCCGCTTTACGTTGCAGAGTGGTGTGGTCTGGGACGGGTGCACACTTCCGCCGTGCACATGGCATAGCTTAGAGGGCAGCCAGTCATGTCTAGGTCCAGTGGTGGAAAGTAACTAAGTACATTTACTTAAGTACTGCACTTAAGTACAATTTTGAGGTATTTGTACTTTACGTGAGTATTTCAAATCTCCAGTACTTTTACTTCTACTCCACTACATCTCAGAGGCAACATTTTATACTTTTACTTATTATTTGAAAACTTTAGTTACTAGTTACTTTGGCGATTTTAATTTTGATTAGAAAACATACATTACCACTTCAACCCTATACATTTCGGCCAAAATAGCTGATCTATAAGCTCACAATGTTGTGAGCTTGTAGATCGGCTATAGTTTTTGTACACATTTTGAACTTGTGAAATGGGACATTCTGCAATATGAGTACTTCTACTTTTAGTACTTTAAGTACATTTTGATGCCGATACTTTTGTACTTTTGTACTCAATTCCGTACTTTTACTTGTAACAAAGTAGTTCTAAATTGCAGTATTGGTACTTTTACTTAAGTAAAACAATTGAGTACTTTTTCCACCACTGTCTAGGTCGCTACTATACGCGATTGGCTACACAAGTGGCTCAGACTCTCATTGGCTTATAGGGGGCAGTCAATCATAACTAGGGCGCTAATAAAAAAAACGGGCCTGTTGTATATGTCAGGTTTCACCTGACAAAGAAATGTCAAAACGAACTAAAACGTAACAATAGAAATGAATAATCCAAAACTATCGTAACCTTGCTCCGCTGCTGCGTGCACCACCACCTCTGCCCAGGTGTAGGAGCGAGTCGGCCACCTCCTCCGCCCTCCGAGACGACGAGTCAGCCTCCTCGGAAACCAGGTGGTGCTCAGCCTCGGCTGCCACGCACGCCGCTGCATCGGGACGATGTTATAGTTAGGGAGGTCAAAGCAAGCAGCACAGAGTAGGCCAGTCAATCTAAGCTAAAGGGGGTGACCCAAAATAAATTGCAATAGTAATCGTTCAAGGTTTTTTTATGATCCATAGGTTCATCCAAATAACATTTATTATGGATAGATGGTAAATTCAGGGGATGAACATTGAAAACCTATAATATGGCAAAATTTCAAATTTGAATTATGCTTTAAGTAGCTTTTGACATGGAATGGATTCAGAATGACGAATAACCCCTAGTGTGACATGTCACATGCTACTTAAGCATAATTCAAATTTGGGAATAAAAAAAAAAAGAATACTTAACTTGTGTAAGTGTGTAACTTGTGTAGTGTAAGTGATTTAAGTCTATACACAATGAGATTATTGTAAAATAATTCCAATGTTGATCAACGTTTGCCATGTCATCTCTCCTAATGGTACCAACATCAATACAGTGTGGAATTGTGGACAAAATCTTATTTACAACAAAATCGTTAGTTTTGGGTCTGAGAGGCTAAATATCATCAAACGGTGGTTCCGTGCGTGGCTCAAATGCACCAATAAATAATGGGCCTTGATATGAAAAGGGTTGAAAACCACTGACTGCCCTAGTGTTTGAAGTGGTTCAAACAAAATGCAGTGTTGGCAGGTTTTAGTACCTACCTTCCTCATCATCATCACCACCATCACCACCACCTGGGGCGGTGCTGCTGCCCTCCTCATGGTACGAGTCCTCCTCCATCTCCTCTCCATGGTCCTCCCCCTGTCCTCCCGGTGGTGTCTTCTCTTCTTGGCGTCCCTGCAGGCTCTGTCCTTCCTCCATGGACTCTGCCTTGTCCTCTTTGTCCTCCTTCTCTACGACGGCCGCCTCCTCCTCCTCCCCCTCCTGCTCCTCTTTGGCCACCTGCTCCTCCTCCTCCTCCTCCTCCTCCTCCTCCTCCTCCTCTGTGCATTTCTCCGCCTCCTTAACTGCAAGGTTATAATAGAGCACCGAAGTCTGACGTCAATATCAGTAGAGGGCGCAAATCCACAGGTTCATGAACTTTTTATTTGCAATGTTTAATACAATCAGATAGGACTTTTCTGTTTGGATGAATGGGCTGCCTATGGGAAGTTGCACCTAGGTAGAACCTTGCCATTAACTTATATGGTAAGATGGCCGCGGTCTTCATATGGAGCATGGCATAGAAAGCATGCAGGCTAATAATGACCTTGCTTGGCGGCCTCGGCCTCTGCCTCGGCCTCGCTGCTGCTGCAGGCGTCGCTCTCGGCCGTGCTGAAGCCCTCGTCCAGGGCCAGCTTCATCAGGGGCTGCTGGGGGGGGAGGGGCTTCCTCTTGGCGGCGGGTGGCTCCTCCCCCTCCACTCCGTGTTCCTGATGATGCTCCGCCTCCTCCTGCAGCCGCCGCTTCCTGGCTATGGGACAGCCCAGCACACTGTATATGGAGAGAGAGAGAGAGAGAGAGAGAGAGAGACTGTTCAACCAATCGTCGGTGGAAACTCCACTATGTTAAACCCATTCTGGCCGGGAACCCCTTTTGGTGTTTAACGCACTATGTTATACTTTAGCTATTGAAAAATAGCAGATCTACAAGCTCATAGCACAGCACCGAGTGCCGCGCTTCAAGCTTGTGTAGGTCTGCTATTCTTTTTAAATCGTGAAAATGTGCCTCAAATCTTTGAATATCGTTACAGAGTCAACGTTTCTAAGTCAAATCGTTGCTTCTGGGGGGGTCCCTGGAACAACATATTTTCAGATGGGGGTCGGCGGCCAAGTACTTTTTGGGGTCCTTGACATGAAATATTGAGCACCACTGATATAAAAAAAAATATATTTCATGATTGATGATTTAGAAGACAGTAGAAGACTGTATAACAAAGTTAAATAACATAATGAGACAGACACAATTCAGACTTTCAAAGTATTCAAATGTAGTATTTGAATATGGAGCCAGGCAGCATTCAAGCGTCTACAATGGAACACCACATACTGACTCAAAGTACAGCAGCTTGAATGTGACCCTTTTATACTGCCATCACAAACAAGCCTCAACAGATATTGGACACTTCTCTCAGCCCATCCCCAGAACCACAGGTCAAATGGGACCAGATTTGAGTGCAAATTACAGAAAAGAGGATTTGTTTAGTTAATAACACAGGCAGACTCTTCACATACTAACTAGAGCATGTCTGAAATAAGTGTCTGAGCTGAAATCGTCATGTAAATATGAAAGAAATGCTTAAACATGTAGCTAGTAGTAGTTATAGCCCACAGAAGTGAACCTTTCAAGCCTGTTTTCACAACTCGCTGTTTTCTGCAAGACATTAGGCCTACTCTATAAGCCATATCTCCAAAACTCATGGTGGATCAAGCTGAACAACCAATATGTCAATTTGAAGCAATGATTCCCTATAGCTGCTTTCATATGACGAAAGTTCAAGAAATCCAATGGCAGTCCCTCGTTCAAATAGAGGGAAAAAGACGAGAAAAGTTATTGGCACAATACAACGGGCATATTTCCAGTGACACGTCCCATCAGGCAGCACATCTGTGTGACTTTTTTATAGGAGGGGCGTGCTAGCCCCTCCTATATGCAGCTATTAGTGTAGATCTTCGTCTTACACAAAATTCCCATTGACAATGACTGGAGAATTGATGCCATATGAGGACGAGCATAATCGACCTGTTACGTCATGATGATGTGTGATGATCAGAGCGCCCCTCACTTCACACGGGTGTGACTTTTCTTCCTTCCATTTGGGCTCTGTATTCTCATCCTAATGTACTATTTGTCTATTATGCTGCATGTATACGCAAAGCACTCAGGTGCATTCATTTCGATTATGACGTGGTGTTGTCATGTGATATAATATTTTATTATGCTGTCATTTCCATGTGGAGCCTGATGAAGGCCGAAACGCGGAGGTCAGCAGGTTTAACATGGAATAAAGGATTTTTCTACTTGAACTGATCAGAGTTGCGTTTAGTTTGACCTTCTTGAAGTTCATCTGGATTAAGAGCGTCTGCTAAATGCCTAAATTGTAAATTGTATAATTGTTCTATACCTTATACTTCTTCTTTTCTTCTATCCGCAGT
>NC_139705.1:29791337-29798837 GCF_964188405.1 Protomyctophum parallelum | reverse complement strand
CCTTTTTGTATGTCTTTGTAATTTTGTAATTTTCTGAAAAACCAATACAAATATTGAAAGAGAAAAACTGTCTGTGGTGTTCACATAAGCCTGAGTAGACGATGAAATGACCAAAAGGTTTTTTTCACACCTTACGGGAGCATTTTACATTCTCAGAGTCAGATCAATTGTTTTACTCTCAGCATTAGATAAACACTGAGGATTTGACTCATGTGTAACACTCTTGCTCGCACGCACGCACGCACGCACACATGCACACACACACACACACACACACACACACACACACACACATGCACGCACGTGTGCACGCACACACACACACAGTAACATTTATTATGGATGTGTGATTGGTGTTTCTCCAGCTTACATCATATAGGCTACTGTGGCGATGGCTCACTTCACATAATAAATACACACACACTGAAACATAAAAGGACACACACGGATACAGTCACACACGCACGCACGCACGCACGCACGCACGCACGCACGCATGTGTTTATACTACTATACTTGTGAGGCAATGAACATTTAGGACGGTAATTGTCTGACATATTTAACCCTAACATGCGTTTTGAGATTTGAGATTTGAGTTATACAATTTTAGTTATACAACTTAGGCTATAGTTTACGTGCCAGTGTCGTGTGCACCAGAAATAGCCGATACGAGATCTACATGTTGCATGCCGGTGCGTGACACCGGCATGCAACTATAAGTAGGGGGTCCCTGGAACAACATGGGGGTCCCTGGAACAACATGGGGGTCCCTGGAACAACATATTTTCAGATGGGGGTCCGCGACAGATCATTCTGGGGGTCCTTGACATGAAAAAGGTTAAGCACCACTGACATAGAAACATAGGTTTTTCAGAAAACTGTTCTCAGGTCTAAATGGGTCAACAGTAAAAAACAACCACTTCTCTTGTGAGATCCAGGAAAATTGTATACCCACCCTGTCTATTTCTCAAATTCTACTAGAGCATGTGGGCGTACGTGGTTTTAACTCTCCAAATCATTTTTCCCACAGAGATTTACGAAAAAGAACAAACAGCCGCACACTGTCTTCAAATGCAGTGAAAAAACCTTACAGCTGTTTCCCTATTCATTTTTTTTCACTTCATTTGAAGACAGTGTGCGCCTGTGCGGGTGTTTGTTCTTTTTCATTGTCGGGCACCTTACCCTCTCAACAAAAAGCCTTGCTTTCCATAGAGATTTAAACAAAACTATTGATATCAATTATTCTAAGTCTAGAATGAAGGCATCAGGATCCTGGTGAGCAGCAACCTCAGAGGAAAGCCGGCAGGAAAGGCTCAATGCATCTACCCCCCTATATGGCTTATAGAGTAATGCTCTTGTGAAGAGTCTGCCTGTGCTATTAACTCATTTTGGATAAAATAGCTATACCTTCTTTAGCGTTTTTCATTTTCATTTTGTCACAGAATCAAACGTTTTACAGTCATGACTCACCAGCATCCTGGATGGCTTAAAATAATTGATATAAATATGTGTGTAAATCTCTATGGGGAAAATGAATGGCCGATCTTTCAGTGGGTTCCAGAAAACCACGGCCACTGCCAATACTCTATACTTGTTGGGACATCGGTACCTCACAAGTATGGTAATACAATACGCACGCACGCACAATGGTGCACACACTGACGCAACACATGCACGCATACGCACGCACACACGCACTTGCATGCATGCCATACCTTTTTTAGTTCTGCTGGTCAGCTAGACAGCTATAACTGGTGTGTGTGTGTGTGTGTGTGTGTGTGTGTGTGTGTGTGTGTGTGTGTGTGTGTGTGTGTGTGTGTGTGTGTGTGTGTGTGTGTGTGTGTGTGTGTGTGTGTGTGTGTGTGTGTGTGTGTGTGTGTGTGTGTGTGTGTGTGCTTTTTTTCAATCAGAGGATAGTTACAAAGCAGCAACTTTCACAGACAGAAGACCTGACAGTGATGGAGAGGAGAGGAGAGGAGAGGAGAGGAGAGGAGAGGAGAGGAGAGGAGAGAGGAGAGGAGAGGAGAGGAGAGGAGAGGAGAGGAGAGAGAGGAGAGGAGAGGAGAGGAGAGGAGAGGAGAGGAGAGGAGAGGAGAGGAAGAGGAGAGGAGAGGAGAGGAGAGGAGAGGAGAGGAGAGAGGAGAGGAGACTCACCTCTAATTCCCTTGGACCGCGTGCGTGTGCGCTTGTCATCACCCTCTACACTCATCTGGGGGAGAAGAGACAGAAATAAAAGAGAGAGAGAGAGAGAGAGATAGAGAGAGAGAGAAAGACACAATTCATCAGTATATTACATTTATCAATGAAAGTTAAATTATCAGAGTTAATGCAACTCGTAAAAGATTATACTGAATTAGTGCTGCACAATTCATCGGAAAAAGATCACGCTCTAGATTCAGACACATAATGAGATCTAATTTCTAAATTTGAGCAAGAATCGTGCAGCCAGTTGGCGGTTCAAATTCATTTAAGTTACTTATTATGTTTTTGCTGCGAGAAATAATTTAAGAGAGGTTTAAGTCAAGCACTTTGATGTTGTCTGTCTAATAAGACAGGGTAGTGCTCCTTATAGACTGCTCGCCGTTGGTGTTTCAAGACACAATGAAGCAGGTGCTCTCTCTCTCTCTCTGATGTGCAGGTGCACGCACGCACGCACGCACACACTGACCCCTGGACCACACCTTCATAGCGATGAGCCGCAGCACTCTCTCTAAAGCCATCAGAGGCTTTTTAGGCACAATGCTGGAGCTATTAGCTGTGATTACCAGGCTCACTGCATGCAGGGCGTTTCAGCACAGCTTTCACTGCACACTCTCTCTCTCTCTCTCTTCACCCCCCCCCCCCCCCCCCCTTGCCCGGTGCACTTAGCTGCTTTGTTGCTTGCCTGAGTTGGCATGACTACAGCCAGATGAACCCCCCCCCCCACACACACACACACACCTCTTTCCTGCCCTCTCTCTCTCTCTCTCTCTCTCTCTCTCTCTCTCGCTTGCCGATGCTCCATTCTACTAATAGACTATAGACTATACTTGTGAAATGGGAGGAGGAGAAAAATCACTTTGTTGGATTATTTATTTTATCCCCCCCCCCCCCCCTCCTCATTTTAGGAGTAAAGGGAGGGTATAAACTAGGGCTGGGACTCAATTAAAAGAATTAATCCCAATTAACGCATTAAAGTCCCGGCCCTATATAAACCCTTAATTCATTAGAGGTTCTAGTGTTGGGGAGAGAGACAGCTCAAAGTTTGGTGCTGTTATGATTGTGAAGAGTTCACACTAGTGTGTGTGTGGGCGGTTCACACTAGTGTGTGTGTGGGCGGTTCACACTAGTGTGTGTGTGGGCGGTTCACACTAGTGTTTGTGTGTGGGCGGTTCAGTGTGTGGGTGGTTCACACTAGTGTGTGTGTGTGCGCAGGTTTGTGTCCATGTGAGTGAGTGGGGGGTCAGATCAGGTCACTCATGTATTCATTTGCACGTGCGTGCGTGCGATCTACAAGCTCACAATGCGTTGCATCGTGACACATTGTGAGCTTGTAGATCGGCTATTTTCAAATAGCCGAAATATGGCAGAATTGGTTACTGTGTGTTTTGTAATAATAATGAACAAAGTATAGTATTTTTAGCAACGTTTTCAAATAAATGTAGTGGGGTAAAAATACAATATGAGTAGGTACAAATACCTCCAAATTGTACTTAAGTACGGTACTTAGTTACTTTCCACCAGTGCAAACCATGCCGGCATGCTTTGCTTTCCCATGTAAACGGAAACCTTAAACCACAGTACAAGCTACAACTGTGTGGATACAATATTCCCTGATGATGGTGGAACTGAAAGGAACTGCATCGCTGTCTGAAATAACATGTATAATAATAACACGGCCATGAACCACTTCTTCCATTGACTAATAACAATAATACATAATTAGGCCGAAAGTGCCAGATCGAGGCTGTGTGTGTGTGTGTGTGTGTGTGTGTGTGTGTGTGTGTGTGTGTGTGTGTTTGTGTGTGTGTGTGTGTGTGTGTGTGTGTGTGTGTGTGTGTGTGTGTGTGTGTGTGTGTGTGTGTGAGAGAGGGTATAAGTATTGACGTGCACATGACGAACAATGCACACGCACGCATGCAACAGGGAATGGAGACAGTGTGTGAGACTGCACAGGTCCACTTGGTTACACATTACAGTGTTAAAGTAAGGATGGAGTGCCGTGACCCCCCCCCCCCCCCCCCCAAAAAAACAAAACAAAAAACATGATCATCAGGTACTATGATTATAATGGAAGAAAGATTGTTTTTCAAAAAAAATTACATAAAGTGTTAAAATAATGTTTTTATGTGGCCACACCCACCAGTTCATTAAGTATACCTGCAGGTTTTCACCTTAGCACCAACCACCTGAACTTAAGCCTCGCCCACAGCTGTTGTTGTATGATAATGTCGGAGGGGTTAGGGTTATGATGTCACTAAAATGGTGTTATTTCGATTGGGCCTTTTGACTCAAAGGTTTTCAGCTTTCAGGAAGAAATAAAAAATACACACGGAAGACATATTTGGTGGCCTAATGTTAACTCCATAGACACATACAAAACACCTGGGGGTCTATTAGAGTCATGTTAACTCCATAGACACATACAAAACACCTGGGGGTCTATTAGAGTAATGTTAACTCCATAGACACATACAAAACAGAAAAAGTACAAACATCACGGCACTCCCAAGTATTTCGCTGTGTGTTGGCTTGGTTGGTGCTGAACTAAAGTGTTAATAATGCAAGCATAGTCAAAATGTGTGCTGTCCATGGTGCTGAAGTGCTGCAGCCAGCACTTCCTCATAGTCAAAATGTGTGCTGTCCATGGTGCTGAAGTGCTGCAGCCAGCACTTCCTCTGTTCTTGTTGTCTTTTCAGAACAGGATCTTGAGGCAGACTGACAAACCCTGACACAGAAACTTAAACCGCTTAAAACTCTGTAGTCTTAGAGAACTGGACTCGAGTTTACAACTGTGTTTTGTTTCTGTCTACACCAAGGGCCCTATTATCGTCAGTGCTTCTGACTATTTTGAGTACTTCTTTGCCTGGAAAGGAGCCAGCTTATAGGTGGCTCTGGCATATGGTTAGGATGCCTGTCGAGCGTCTATACATAAGGAGGTCCTCGAGGCACATCCCACTGGGAGAGACCCCGGGGCAGACCAAGGTGCTGTTGGAGGAAACACATCGACTCACTGGCCTTGGAACGTCTCGGGATCCCCCAGGAGAAAGGAGTAGAGGAGTAGAGTAGGAGTAGAGGAAGTTACTAATGTTGCTCTGCAGGGAAGTCTGGAGCCCCCCAGAAGCAAATATTTGAGTTAAAAACGTTCGCGATGAAATATAAATTCAAAGATCTGCGCCACATTTTCACGATTTCTTTTTTACATCGCACAAGCTTGTGGATCTTGTAGAGCTCGCACGAGCTTGTAGATCTGCTATTTTTCAATAGCTAAAAGTATAACATAATGCTTATAAAACACCCAAAAGGGGTTCGGCCGTCCTGAATGGAGTGAGTATATTTTACTGTGTATAGTTTGTGTTCCTCTTCCTCAGTCCTGGTTAATAGACTCCATGTGTTCTTTCGCTCTCTTCATTTCCCACTCCTCCCTTCTTCATGCAACCTGTTCTCTCTCTCCCTTCTCCTCCTTGATAGCCTCTCGCTCAATGGAGAGCCGCGTTGAAAGAAAGAGCTGCCTCTGGCTTTCATGTCTGCGTAGCCATAGCTACGCATATACTCTAAATATGCGCATCTGCGAGTCAACCCTCCTCTCTCTCTCTCTCTCTCCTCTCTCTCTCTCTCTCTCTCTCTCTCTCTCTCTCTCTCTCTCTCTCTCTCTCACCAAGCCATATTTGTCCCTCAACTCCAGCTCATTAAGTGTGCATTAACACAAAGTCTTCACATCATGACAGGGTTTCCCGTTTTAATGTATACGTTCAAACTTGTCCGCTATATAGGCTATATAGTATATACCTTGCTTTGTGTTATTTATTTCCTCCTGCCTTTTCTGCTTTCAATTAAGGATCCATGAACGAAGAACATGGGCTGGCATGGGGGGGATATACGTATATATATATATATATAATATATATATATATATATATATACACACGACCAAGTCGTATATATATTCATGACACAAAGAAGATGGAAAGAGAGAGAGAGAGAGAGAGAGAGAGATAGAGAGAGAGAGAGTCTACTATAACAGTTGTTCCCAAAGTGCGGTCCAGGGACCCCCGGGGGTCCTTGAGGAGGTTCCAGGGGGTCCCCATGACTAAATGATAGTTAGGAACCAAATGGACCCTTGTGTTCAAGTTCAGGAGACTGAATGCTGCCTTCCGGCATGGCATGGAGAGGAGGGGCATGTGCATTTCTTTCACCATAGTAAATGCTGCATTCTTGTTCTGGAGAGGGCAGTTGTTTTACAGACGCGTAAAAGGGCAGGGACTGAAGCCCCCTTTGATGTCTATGTGTGCACGTACCTGTTGCCAACGCTGAAAAGCCGCTCAGATGCACTGGATGGGACACCGTGTTGTACTTTATAAAGAACTCTCTCATTTTGGACAGAGATTTGAACACATTTTGTAGAGAGTCATCTTGTGACCTCTCAAAGACTTCCACCTTGCCTATACTTTGTCTCTCAAACACCGGCGTAGGGTCCATTGGGCCACGCAGGCTGTGGCCCAGTCAGTTTAGAGCTGGCCCAGTCTAACTTTGAAGAGAGGGGGCGAAAAAACTAGAAAAACAACAAAAGATAGTCTACTTGTGCATGCAAATGTCTGTTTAGTAGCAAACTCCAGCATGCAAGCAGCCTTTGTTTTAAATGGTCCCCATTAGCACATCGGCAAAATCATTCACACCTATCGGCCGGATACGCTAGATATGAAACTTTAATATGAAAAGGGTTGAAAGCCACTGCTGCATTGTGTCCATGATGAAGTCACCTTACAGGAACCTGTCATAGTCACATAAATTGTTCAGACTAATAGAGAAACCTGTGACCATTCACACCTCAGAACATCACACTTGAGAAAGCTTGGCGTTTATTTCTTCCTGTGACATCTGCTCCTGTTCAGGTGTCTCTGGTGATGGCAGGTCAGCTTTAACAATGAAGAGGTCTGCTCTTCACTAGAGGAAACAGGCTGGGTTGAGGAGATCATTAACAGGTTCTGTCCATAGGGCATGTTCACACGTCCTAGGCCTAGGGAATCCAATCGACTGATGCATAGGACGTGTGTACACGTCCTATGCTCATCCTCATATCATCCCCAATGATACTAGGCGAGAGAAGAATATTCAGAGTTTTTCCTTTTTTTATTTTTGAGTGAGCCTCTAAGGCCACCGTACGCTTCGCTCTTCATTCATATTAGCGTCCCGTTCACTTAGCTGTTAGCGCTGCAGAAAGAATGCTTCGTATCTGCTAATCCAGGGCGCTCTCCGTGGTTTTGATCTGATGGATATACTAAGTGCTTCATTTCTGATTTC
>NC_139705.1:29763837-29786337 GCF_964188405.1 Protomyctophum parallelum | reverse complement strand
ACGATATCATCCTGATGACTACAGAACAATATACTACAACATGACGTAACGATATCATCCTGATGACTACAAAACAATACTACAACATGACGTAACGATATCATCCTGATGACTACAGAACAATACTACAACATGACGTAACGATATCATCCTGATGACTACAGAACAATACTACAACATGACATAACAATATCATCCTGATGACTACAAAACAATACTACAACATGATGTAACGATATCATCCTGATGACTACAGAACAATACTACAACATGACATAACAATATCATCCTGATGACTACAGAACAATACTACAACATGACGTAACGATATCATCCTGATGACTACAAAACAATACTACAACATGACGTAACGATATCATCCTGATGACTACAAAACAATACTACAACATGACGTAACGATATCATCCTGATGACTACAGAACAATACTACAACATGACGTAACGATATCATCCTGATGACTACAAAACAATACTACAACATGACGTAACGATATCATCCTGATGACTACAAAACAATACTACAACATGACGTAACGATATCATCCTGATGACTACAGAACAATACTACAACATGACGTAACAATATCATCCTGATGACTACAGAACAATACTACAACATGACGTAATGATATCATCCTGATGACTACAGAACAATACTACAACATGACGTAACAATATCATCCTGATGACTACAAAACAATACTACAACATGACATAACAATATCATCCTGATGACTACAGAACAATACTACAACATGACGTAACGATATCATCCTGATGACTACAAAACAATACTACAACATGACGTAACGATATCATCCTGATGACTACAAAACAATACTACAACATGACGTAACGATATCATCCTGATGACTACAGAACAATACTACAACATGACGTAACGATATCATCCTGATGACTACAAAACAATACTACAACATGACGTAACGATATCATCCTGATGACTACAAAACAATACTACAACATGACGTAACGATATCATCCTGATGACTACAGAACAATACTACAACATGACGTAACAATATCATCCTGATGACTACAGAACAATACTACAACATGACGTAATGATATCATCCTGATGACTACAGAACAATACTACAACATGACGTAACGATATCATCCTAATGACTACAGAACAATACTACAACATGACGTAACGATATCATCCTGATGACTACAGAACAATACTACAACATGACGTAACAATATCATCCTGATGACTACAGAACAATACTACAACATGACGTAACGATATCATCCTGATGACTACAGAACAATACTACAACATGACGTAATGATATCATCCTGATGACTACAGAACAATACTACAACATGACGTAACAATATCATCCTGATGACTACAGAACAATACTACAACATGACGTAACAATATCATCCTGATGACTACAGAACAATACTACAACATGATGTAACGATATCATCCTGATGACTACAGAACAATACTACAACATGACGTAACGATATCATCCTGATGACTACAGAACAATATACTACAACATGACGTAACGATATCATCCTGATGACTACAAAACAATACTACAACATGACGTAACGATATCATCCTGATGACTACAGAACAATACTACAACATGACGTAACGATATCATCCTGATGACTACAGAACAATACTACAACATGACGTAACGATATCATCCTGATGACTACAGAACAATACTACAACATGACATAACAATATCATCCTGATGACTACAGAACAATACTACAACATGACGTAACGATATCATCCTGATGACTACAGAACAATACTACAACATGATGTAACGATATCATCCTGATGACTACAAAACAATACTACAACATGACGTAACGATATCATCCTGATGACTACAGAACAATACTACAACATGATGTAACGATATCATCCTGATGACTACAAAACAATACTACAACATGATGTAACGATATCATCCTGATGACTACAAAACAATACTACAACATGATGTAACGATATCATCCTGATGACTACAGAACAATACTACAACATGACATAACAATATCATCCTGATGACTACAAAACAATACTACAACATGATGTAACGATATCATCCTGATGACTACAGAACAATACTACAACATGACATAACAATATCATCCTGATGACTACAGAACAATACTACAACATGACGTAACGATATCATCCTGATGACTACAAAACAATACTACAACATGACGTAACGATATCATCCTGATGACTACAAAACAATACTACAACATGACGTAACGATATCATCCTGATGACTACAGAACAATACTACAACATGACGTAACGATATCATCCTGATGACTACAAAACAATACTACAACATGACGTAACGATATCATCCTGATGACTACAAAACAATACTACAACATGACGTAACGATATCATCCTGATGACTACAGAACAATACTACAACATGACGTAACAATATCATCCTGATGACTACAGAACAATACTACAACATGACGTAATGATATCATCCTGATGACTACAGAACAATACTACAACATGACGTAACGATATCATCCTGATGACTACAGAACAATACTACAACATGACGTAACGATATCATCCTGATGACTACAGAACAATACTACAACATGACGTAACAATATCATCCTGATGACTACAGAACAATACTACAACATGACGTAACGATATCATCCTGATGACTACAGAACAATACTACAACATGACGTAATGATATCATCCTGATGACTACAGAACAATACTACAACATGACGTAACAATATCATCCTGATGACTACAGAACAATACTACAACATGACGTAACAATATCATCCTGATGACTACAGAACAATACTACAACATGATGTAACGATATCATCCTGATGACTACAGAACAATACTACAACATGACGTAACGATATCATCCTGATGACTACAGAACAATATACTACAACATGACGTAACGATATCATCCTGATGACTACAAAACAATACTACAACATGACGTAACGATATCATCCTGATGACTACAGAACAATACTACAACATGACGTAACGATATCATCCTGATGACTACAGAACAATACTACAACATGACATAACAATATCATCCTGATGACTACAAAACAATACTACAACATGATGTAACGATATCATCCTGATGACTACAGAACAATACTACAACATGACATAACAATATCATCCTGATGACTACAGAACAATACTACAACATGACGTAACGATATCATCCTGATGACTACAAAACAATACTACAACATGACGTAACGATATCATCCTGATGACTACAAAACAATACTACAACATGACGTAACGATATCATCCTGATGACTACAGAACAATACTACAACATGACGTAACGATATCATCCTGATGACTACAAAACAATACTACAACATGACGTAACGATATCATCCTGATGACTACAAAACAATACTACAACATGACGTAACGATATCATCCTGATGACTACAGAACAATACTACAACATGACGTAACAATATCATCCTGATGACTACAGAACAATACTACAACATGACGTAATGATATCATCCTGATGACTACAGAACAATACTACAACATGACGTAACAATATCATCCTGATGACTACAAAACAATACTACAACATGACATAACAATATCATCCTGATGACTACAGAACAATACTACAACATGACGTAACGATATCATCCTGATGACTACAAAACAATACTACAACATGACGTAACGATATCATCCTGATGACTACAAAACAATACTACAACATGACGTAACGATATCATCCTGATGACTACAGAACAATACTACAACATGACGTAACGATATCATCCTGATGACTACAAAACAATACTACAACATGACGTAACGATATCATCCTGATGACTACAAAACAATACTACAACATGACGTAACGATATCATCCTGATGACTACAGAACAATACTACAACATGACGTAACAATATCATCCTGATGACTACAGAACAATACTACAACATGACGTAATGATATCATCCTGATGACTACAGAACAATACTACAACATGACGTAACGATATCATCCTAATGACTACAGAACAATACTACAACATGACGTAACGATATCATCCTGATGACTACAGAACAATACTACAACATGACGTAACAATATCATCCTGATGACTACAGAACAATACTA
Source organism: Protomyctophum parallelum (assembly GCF_964188405.1). Classification (NCBI taxonomy): domain Eukaryota; kingdom Metazoa; phylum Chordata; class Actinopteri; order Myctophiformes; family Myctophidae; genus Protomyctophum; species Protomyctophum parallelum. Next base: position 29,782,111 of record NC_139705.1, on the reverse strand, counting down.
CAACATGACGTAACGATATCATCCTGATGACTACAGAACAATACTACAACATGACGTAATGATATCATCCTGATGACTACAGAACAATACTACAACATGACGTAACAATATCATCCTGATGACTACAGAACAATACTACAACATGACGTAACAATATCATCCTGATGACTACAGAACAATACTACAACATGATGTAACGATATCATCCTGATGACTACAGAACAATACTACAACATGACGTAACGATATCATCCTGATGACTACAGAACAATATACTACAACATGACGTAACGATATCATCCTGATGACTACAAAACAATACTACAACATGACGTAACGATATCATCCTGATGACTACAGAACAATACTACAACATGACGTAACGATATCATCCTGATGACTACAGAACAATACTACAACATGACGTAACGATATCATCCTGATGACTACAGAACAATACTACAACATGATGTAACGATATCATCCTGATGACTACAGAACAATACTACAACATGACGTAACGATATCATCCTGATGACTACAGAACAGTACTACAACATGATGTAACGATATCATCCTGATGACTACAGAACAATACTACAACATGACGTAACGATATCATCCTGATGACTACAGAACATTACTACAACATGACGTAACGTTATCATCCTGATGACTACAGAACAATACTACAACATGACGTAACGATATCATCCTGATGACTACAGAACAATACTACAACATGACGTAACGATATCATCCTGATGACTACAGAACAATACTACAACATGATGTAACGATATCATCCTGATGACTACAGAACAATACTACAACATGATGTAACGATATCATCCTGATGACTACAGAACAATACTACAACATGACGTAACGATATCATCCTGATGACTAAAGAACAATACTACAACATGACGTAACGATATCATCCTGATGACTACAGAACAATACTACAACATGATGTAACGATATCATCCTGATGACTACAGAACAATACTACAACATGATGTAACGATATCATCCTGATGACTACAGAACAATACTACAACATGATGTAACGATATCATCCTGATGACTACAGAACAATACTACAACATGACGTAACGATATCATCCTGATGACTACAGAACAATACTACAACATGACGTAACGATATCATCCTGATGACTACAAAACAATACTACAACATGACATAACGATATCATCCTGATGACTACAGAACAATACTACAACATGACGTAACGATATCATCCTGATGACTACAGAACAATACTACAACATGACGTAACGATATCATCCTGATGACTACAGAACAATACTACAACATGACGTAACAATATCATCCTGATGACTACAGAACAATACTACAACATGACGTAATGATATCATCCTGATGACTACAGAACAATACTACAACATGACGTAATGATATCATCCTGATGACTACAGAACAATACTACAACATGACGTAACGATATCATACTGATGACTACAAAACAATACTACAACATGATGTAACGATATCATCCTGATGACTACAAAACAATACTACAACATGACGTAACGATATCATCCTGATGACTACAAAACAATACTACAACATGACATAACGATATCATCCTGATGACTACAGAACAATACTACAACATGACGTAACGATATCATCCTGATGACTACAGAACAATACTACAACATGACGTAACGATATCATCCTGATGACTACAGAACAATACTACAACATGACGTAACAATATCATCCTGATGACTACAGAACAATACTACAACATGACGTAATGATATCATCCTGATGACTACAGAACAATACTACAACATGACGTAATGATATCATCCTGATGACTACAGAACAATACTACAACATGACGTAACGATATCATACTGATGACTACAAAACAATACTACAACATGACGTAACGATATCATCCTGATGACTACAGAACAATACTACAACATGACGTAACGATATCATCCTGATGACTACAAAACAATACTACAACATGACATAACGATATCATCCTGATGACTACAGAACAATACTACAACATGACATAACGATATCATCCTGATGACTACAGAACAATACTACAACATGACATAACGATATCATCCTGATGACTACAGAACAATACTACAACATGACGTAACGATATCATCCTGATGACTACAAAACAATACTACAACATGACGTAACGATATCATCCTGATGACTACAGAACAATACTACAACATGATGTAACGATATCATCCTGATGACTACAGAACAATACTACAACATGATGTAACGATATCATCCTGATGACTACAGAACAATACTACAACATGACGTAACGATATCATCCTGATGACTACAGAACAATACTACAACATGACGTAACGATATCATCCTGATGACTACAGAACAATACTACAACATGACGTAACGATATCAACCTGATGACTACAAAACAATACTACAACATGACGTAACGATATCAACCTGATGACTACAGAACAATACTACAACATGATGTAACGATATCATCCTGATGACTACAGAACAATACTACAACATGACGTAACGATATCATCCTGATGACTACAGAACAATACTACAACATGACGTAACAATATCATCCTGATGACTACAGAACAATACTACAACATGACGTAACGATATCATCCTGATGTCTACAGAACAATACTACAACATGACGTAACGATATCATCCTGATGACTACAGAACAATACTACAACATGACGTAACGATATCATCCTGATGACTACAGAACAATACTACAACATGACGTAACGATATCATCCTGATGACTACAGAACAATACTACAACATGACGTAACAATATCATCCTGATGACTACAGAACAATACTACAACATGACGTAACGATATCATCCTGATGTCTACAGAACAATACTACAACATGACGTAACGATATCATCCTGATGACTACAGAACAATACTACAACATGACGTAACGATATCATCCTGATGTCTACAGAACAATACTACAACATGACGTAACGATATCATCCTGATGTCTACAGAACAATACTACAACATGACGTAACGATATCATCCTGATGACTACAGAACAATACTACAACATGACGTAACGATATCATCCTGATGTCTACAGAACAATACTACAACATGACGTAACGATATCATCCTGATGACTACAGAACAATACTACAACATGACATAACGATATCACCCTGATGACTACAGAACAATACTACAACATGACATAACGATATCATCCTGATGACTACAGAACAATACTACAACATGACGTAACGATATCATCCGTTCCAGCCCGTTTGGTTCACACGGCACGGTCTTGGAACAGAGACCAGGCTTTCCTCCGAGGTGGAAAGCCTGGTGAGACGAGGTTAGTACAGTGGCAGCAGAGAAGAGGGGAGACAGAGTGAGAGAGAGAGAGAGAGAGAGAGAGAGAGAGAGGGGGTGATAGGAGTAGAGAAAGCCACCGTTTTCTCTGGCCAAATTCCAATACCCCAAATCTCGGCCACTCACTCACTCACACTCGTTCACTCCAGCATGGAGTGTAGAAATTGGTGACCTGTTGAAATACGTGACCATCTTGTGGACTTCACACAACTTACATGGAGGTCTTTATATACGTGGCCTGAATACCGATTATAGGTTGAACTCTGTGTTGTGAGCTTGTAGATCTGCTATTTTCGCTGTGCAGCATGCTTCGCACAGAAGACGCGCTGTGACTTGTATGGAATGCAAAATCACTTTAATCCACATATACTACCAGCGGTTATACTGTGAGTGTCCACTGTAAGAGTTTTCATATCTCTGCTGTCCGGAGGAAACCTCATAACTCCAAAATGTTCATTTTTCAGGAAATGAAAAAATATACGTTTTAAGGAAATTAATAAAACCTTATATTTTTTTAAACGTTGCAATACTGCCTCATCAAAGTTGGTGTCGTTACTTTAGATATTGTCAATTACTTGCATGAGAAGGAGAGAGGTGATGGAGTTTGAGGGTCCAATGGAGTTAAGAGGTTTTGTACTACTTTGTACATGTAAGCAAGCATTCTTTCCAATCCAATGCGTCCAATCCACACGCACGCGCCTCTCTCTCTCACCCTGATTGGTCGACGGCTCTGCAGTCTCTGGGAGGCGTGGCGGCGACAGCGGCTGCTGGTCCTCTCGCCTCCTCCTCCTCCTCCTCCTCCTCCTCGCGTCCACCGCTGGTTCACCAGCTCCCCCCGAAACTCATTCTCTATGAGGGAGAGAGAGCGAGAGAGAGGGAGAGAGGGAGGGGGGGTAGAGAAAGAGAGAGAGAGAGAGAGAGAGAGAGAGAGCTGTCATTTTTTCGAAGTGGCGCTTGTCAGGAGGGGGGAGGGGAAAAGGTGGAAAGAGTTGATGAAAAAGTGGAGACAGGGAGGAGGAAGAGGAGGAGGAGGAGGAGGAGGAGGAGGAGCGGTGGGAGGCGGGGGGTAGTACCACTCAAGCATGTGCCACACACTCTTTTATTAACTGTAAAGGAAGGGACACAATACACACACACACACACACGCACACACACACAGACACACATACACACACCATTGTAACAAATACACAAGGACACATTCACACATGTATTGTGTGTCTACATGTGTGCATGTACAGACACGCACGCACACACACACACACACACACACACACACACACACACACACACACACACACACACACACACACACACACACACACACACGAGGACACGCATGCACACCAGTAGGCTCGCTTAAGTGCCCCAGCTGGGGTCCCTGTCAGTCTGCTATTAGAATCAATCAAATTTGCGCATTTTTTATTGAGCTTTTTTCTTTTTCTTTTTTTCCCTCTCAGGATGCATATATAAGCATGTTTCGGGGGAGGGGGGGTGTATGAAGCAGAGGAGGGGGATGGGCCATGGTACACAGTATGAGTGCGTGGGGGGGGGGGGGGGGTTGGTGGGGGGGGGGGGTCTGAATGGTCAGTAAATAATGAATCATCCATAAATCAAGAGCCTTTCCCCCCCCACCCCATCCCCCTTCGCCTGCCTTTCTTTTTTTCATCAAGGTAATAGCTGCTCACTCCATCTTGTGGATCGCCACCATCTATTACCGATCCCTTCGCTCTTATCCCGTTTAGACCTGAGAACAGATTTGATACAAATGTCTTCTAACTAAATCATGATATTTTTTTTTCGGAGAAAGCTTATATTTCTAATGTCAATGGTTCTCAAACTATTTCATGTCAAAGGACCCACAGAATTATGTGTTTAGCCACCAACCCCCATCTGAAAATAAGCAAATATTTGCTTAATGCTTTGCTGTGAAAGAATACATATTCAAAGATTTGTGTCACATTGTGTTGCGCTATGAGCTTGTAGATCTGCTATTTTTCAACATGTACATTTAAAACTAATGGTTAAACTGTATAGGAAGGGACACAATACACACACACCATTGTAACAAATACACAAGGACACATTCACACATGTATTGTGTCTACATGTGTGCATGTATAGACACACGCACGCACGCACGCACCCACGCAGCACACACGCACACACTCACACACAGTTGAAAGCTAATGCGACGCTGATGCGGCCTCAGGTCTAAGTGAGTTATTGTACGCCGCATGCAGGCTGGCATCACAAACCAATACAGACACTCAGGATCAACTTTGGAAAAACAACATCAACACAGCATCACTCTCAGAGTTGGAAAATGGATAAATTATAAACCTTATATATCTGAGCACCCGATTCTACAAATGTCTTCTTAAATCCTATAACAGTTTTCTAAAACACCTGTTTTCTATATCACAGTGTTTCTCAAACTATATTTCATGTCAAGGTCAAGGACCACGAAAATTATATGTATTTGGCATCTGTACATATGTTGTTCCAAGGACCCCCTAAAACATGGCAATACGTCATATGCTGTATTGTACATAAAACATTGTTATCATGAATCATACGTAAGCTAAGAACCTAACAGTGGAATATCTATATAATGAAACTATGCACATAAAATATCTATCGAAGTTACATGGTTTAAAAGCTATAAGGTGACGTCCTCAGGTCTAAATGGGTGAACAACACAATTGGCTGTATTTTGCGTGTAGTACCAGGTCTTATTACCTAACTTGAGTAAACTAAAGACCTGGAGGCGTGATCAATGCTCTTTGGCCACTCAGAATAGCCAAATGGCATTGATCACGCCTCCAGGTCTTTAGTTTACTCAAGTTAGGGAATAAGACCTGGTACTTAAGACACGCAAAATACAGCCCTAGATGTCACCGTGCAATAACAATATAACATTTAGAGATGTTATTATATTAAATCTCCCGTCGTTTCAACAAACGAGTTTGCGTGGAAGAAAGTATATATACGTACATTTATTTAAGTACGTTACTTAAGTACAATTTTGAGGTATTTGTATACTTTGTACTTCCAATTGTCAGTACTTTTACTTCCACTCCACAATACATCTCAAGAAGCAAATGTTCTGCTCTTATAATTTGACAGCTTTAGTTACTGCATACTTTGTAGATTTGTATTATTATTGCAAAACATAGTACATTAACCACTTCAGCCCCATATACATTTCGGCCATTTGAAAATAGCCGATCTACAAGCTTGTAGATCGGCAATTTTCAAAATATTTTTGAAAGGAGACATTCTGCATACTTTTGGTACTTTTATTTTGATGCCAATACTTTTGTACTTTTAAAGTATTAGTAGTAGAGAAAGTAATTCTATATTTGCAGGATTGATACTTTTAAAGTAAAACATCTGAGCCCTTTCTCCAGCAGCGCTCATGGCGTGAATAATGCCCCAAGGGGCCCAGAGTGTGAACATGTAGCTGAGCTTCTCCTGCATGTGCTAAGAGGCTGTAGCGCACCCTGAGCGTGTCACATGACACCAAATGGACCCGGCCTTCAGTTTGTACATGCTCTCAAAGTTAAACTATAACACAGAGGATTTCTACTGTGCACCAAAGTGGCTTTTCGCTCTTCTTCCAGCACTCACTCACTCTCTGTCTCTCTCTGTCTCTCTCCGTCTCTCTCTGTCTCTCTCTGTCTCTCTCTGTCTCTCTCTGTCTCTCTCTGCCTCTTTCTGTCTCTCTCTGTCTCTCTCCGTCTCTCTCTGTCTCTCTCTGTCTCTCTCTGTCTCTCTCCGTCTCTCTCTGCCTCTTTCTGTCTCTCTCTGTCTCTCTCCGTCTCTCTCTGTCTCTCTCTGCCTCTTTCTGTCTCTCTCTGTCTCTGTCTCTGTTTCTCTCTGTCTCTCTCTGTCTCTCTCTGTCTCTCTCCGTCTCTCTCTGTCTCTCTCTGTCTCTCTCCGTCTCTCTCTGTCTCTCTCTGTCTCTCTCTGCCTCTTTCTGTCTGTCTCTGTCTCTGTTTCTCTCTGTCTCTCTCTCTGTCTCTCTCTGTCTCTGTCTCTGTTTCTCTCTGTCTCTCTCTGTCTCTGTCTCTCTCCGTCTCTCTCTGTCTATCTCTGTTTCTGTCTCTCTCTGCCTCTTTCTGTCTCTGCCTCTGTCTCTCTGTCTCTCTGTCTCTGTCTCTGTCTCTCTGTCTCTCTCTGTCTCTGTCTCTCTCTGTCTCTCTCTCTCTGTCTCTCTCTGTCTCTGTCTCTCTCCGTCTCTCTCTGTCTATCTCTGTTTCTGTCTCTCTCTGCCTCTTTCTGTCTCTGCCTCTGTCTCTCTGTCTCTCTGTCTCTGTCTCTCTGTCTCTCTCTCTCTCTCTCTCTGTCTCTCTCTCTCTCTCTCTCTCTCTGGGTGAAATTCTATTCGTTGGCAGATATCAGTATTACCCCGGGTGGTTTTCACCTTTGTTTCACCTGTGCATATTTTGGAGTGCATGCGCAGCAGAACACAACGTGAAAAAAAGAAAGAATGAAAGGGAGTGCCCTTGAGGGAGGGTTCCCTCCTCCTCATCCTCATCCTCCTCCTCCTCCTCCTCCTCCTCCTCCTCCTCCTCCTCCTCCTCCTCCTCCCCCTCCTCCCCCTCCTCCTCCTCCTCCTCCTCCTCCTCCTCCTCCTCCCTTCCACTACTCGCGGATGAACTGTCGGAATGTTTTGGTCTGTTTGCATGCAGCATTGATTTTGTCAGCAAAATTTGGATTTTAGTTTTAGTCTCTTGAAGAATAGCTTTCATTTAGTTTTAGTCACATTTTTGTCATCTGGAATGTTTTTAGTGTTATTCTAGTTTTAGTCGACTAAATATCACAAGATTTTAGTTGACTAAATATACAGTTGATTCAGTCGACTAAAATGTATTTCGGTGGCCCTTGATGCCGCCGTAATGGCATATTAACACGCGTTGTGAGCTTGTAGATCGGCTATTTTCAGCATGCAACCTGCAAGTGTAAGATGACTGTACTGTATGATTGTACTGGATCTCTTGTCCCCTAGTCCCTTCATATAACATTTTAGTCTAGTTTATATTTGTTGACAAAATTGTCAATATATTTAATAGAGATGTCCCGATACTGTATCGGTATTGGAAAAGTCCCTTATTTGGTCATATCGGGTCATATCGGTATGGGCAAATATGCCAGTCTAACCACCAATCTGACACTATGGCAAGTAAATAAAATGTCGGGGCATGTAGAGTTTGCTTTGGAGTTGCCCAAACTGCAAGTGCACATTTGAGTGAGGAGTCTGCTATAAACACAACACGAGATAGCTTGATAGCTATAAACACAACACAAGATCACAACACTGCTATCGGTATCGGCTAACACATAAATGGTGGTATCGGGATCGGATCGGGAACGAATGAAGTGTATCAGGACTAGGGATGGGTATCGTTAGGATTTTTTCGAGTCCGGTACCGATTCCGGTTCTGCTTATCGATTCCGGTTCTTAACGGTTCCCTATTTCGGTTCCAAAATGATATAAAAGAGGTCAAATGTTTAACAAAAAAGCTCAATGTCAATTTAAGACATGTAATGAATAAATAGTGTAACATCCTCTTCCACAGTACTGTGGTAAAGGCCTACAGTTAGGCTACTGACAAGTTCAGATGCAAATAATAACATAAAAATAAAATGTATGATAGGCTATTTCATATACCGGTAATATCACATCAGAACAGTGCAACACTACAGTGCTTCAACGGGAGGGAGGGAGGGAGGGAGAGAGAGAGAGAGAGAGAGAGAGAGAGAGAGAGAGAGAGAGAGAGACGTGTTAGAGAGAGAGAGACTTGTTGCTAACAGGGTCCCGTTAGCAACAAGCTAACAGCATACCGGTGGTACGTTCGTTCCATAAAATGAGAGATCCACATGCTCATGGAGCTGCGCCAGTGCGCCAGGCTGCAAAACCCCCCATGCGCTCATCGATCTGCCGTTCGTTGCATGAAGGGCAGATCTGTGGGGGCTCTCTCCCGAAGTTAACTTTGTTGTTGTATTGTGTGCGAGCCGAGCACCGCGGCCACGGCATCTGGACAGTGGACGCTAACTGCTTTGATTGTCTACTATAGTGAAGCCATACTTTTGAGCGACAAGAGCGATTACCACGGTCCATTCTGTTGCTGGCTCTCCGAGTAGCATGATCTGATTATAATCAGCTGTTTTATGTGCGTGCGTGCGTGCGTGCAGGGTGTCACCCAGGAACCGATAGAGAGAACCGAAATTGAATTATTGTAATGGGTACCCGGTACTCGAGCATGTTCGGTTCGGTACCGGATTGGTCCCGAGTTTCGGGACCCACCCCTAATCAGGACATCCCTAACATTTAGTCCTAGTTTTAGTCATCACATAGCTTAGTTTTACTCACTTTAACACGCATGAACCCTATAGAGCGTTCCTACTCTGGGAATGTCATACATTGTCAACAACTCAGCAAGTACAGCCAAACATTCTGCAAATAGCAGCAGATTTTTACAAGCTTGCGAGACGCTGGGAGCTAGTAGAGCAGCTATAGAAAGTAGATCAGCTATACTTTGAGCAGAGGGTTTTGGTGTAGAACTTTAGCCTATTTTGACCACATTTCCATGCTGTATTGATGTTGGTACCATTAGGAGAGTAAGAGGCCAACATTGATCAAAAATAACAATTATCTTTCTCCAATTGTGTAGATTTCTTGTAAACTAATAGAGATATTTAAGAGTTAAAGATCTATAAGGGTCCATTTGGTTACCAGCTCTCCAACATTTAGTTGGGGACCACCTGGGACCCCCTCAAGGACCACTGGTGGTCCCCGGGCCACTGGTGGGCCGGGGACCACCAGTGGTCCTTGAAGGGATTAACTCTTGAGGGTGTAAAATCAAATCAAATCAAATCTCATTTATATAGCACATTTACATTGACCGAAATGGACCAGTATGGCTCAAGGGTTAAATGATTGTTAAACATCTCTGCCTTACTTACTTTACAAGATGTCTACACAATATAGAGAATGTAGAAGAAGAATGATGTTATTTTGATCAAAGCCTGTCATCTCTCCTAATGGTACCAACATCTATACAGCATGGAATTGTGGACAAAATCTTATCCAACGACAACTAAATATTCTTTAGTTTTGGGCCTAAATGAGTAAATGTCATCAAAGTGTTGGTCCGTGGCTCAAATGCCGAATAAATAATGGAATGGTGGAATCGTGTAGAGGGAATTAACGACCTGAGGACATTCTACAAATGTCTTCTAAATCCTAACAGTTTTATGAAAAACCTATGTTTCCATGTCAGTGGTTCTCAAACATATTAATGTCAAGGACCGCCAAAAATATAGGTAATTGGCCGGCGACCCCCATGTGAAAATATGTTGTTCCAGGGACCCAGAAGCAAAGATTTGAGTTAAAACGTTGGCTCTGAAAGAATATATTCAAAGATTTGTGCCACATTTTCACGATTTCTCAAAAATAGCTAAAGCATAACATAATGCTTACAACACCAAAAGGGTTCCCACCCAAAATGGGTTAAAAAGCATGCAGTCCAAGAAGCAGATAATGTTGCTGATGGGCTTCAGGCAATGCTATAACGGTTTCCCGATATAGCAGGGTCTACCAGGGATGTGCACACATAGAAGTCAAAGGGGGCTTCAGCCCCTGCCCTTTTACTCTGTAAAACAACTGCCCTATCCGGACCACGAATGCAGCATTTACTACATGGTGAAAGAAATGCACATGCCCCTCCTTTCCATGCCATGCCGTGCCGGAAGGCAGCATTCAGTCTCCTGAACTTGAACACAGCATTTTGCGTTGGACCAATTTGTTTGGAAATCCATGTCGTTGCACCGCATCTCCACTAGCTAAAGAATTGTCCAAAAGTGTCCTCTTACGGGATTTCATCCCCTGCCTCTCTAACTCTCTCTGCACGTCCCTGGGGGTCTACACTTCTCAATGGAAGAATAGTGAGACCCTCTCCAACCACTCCTGCGGTGCATATTATTTTAACATTGTTCAAATAATGTTATTCATTCAAATAACGTCTGGATTGCACCTTTTTTACCCATTAAGACCTGAGACCAGATTCTACAAAATGTCTTCTAACTCATGACAGTTTTCTGACAAACCTTATCTTTCTATGTCAGTAGTGTGCAAACAATTTCATGTCAACAATGACCAACATAATTATTGGTTGCCGACCCCCAGCATCTGAGAATATGTTGTTTCAGGGGACCCCCCCAGAAGCAAAGATTTGAGTTGAAATGTTCACTCTGTAATAATATATATTCAAAGATTTGAGGCACATTTTCACGATTTTTCAAAAATAGCAGACCTATACAAGCTCGTAGCGCGGCACTCGGTGCCGTGCTACGAGCGCTGCGTTATGCTTTATGCTATTTTTGAATAGCTAAAGCATTGTTATGCTTTATGCTATTTTGCTTTAAGACATGGATTGACTGAGTGGTGCACCCCCCCCCCCCCCCCCCCTCTCTCTCTCTCTCTCTCTCTCTCTCTCATTAGCAGGCAACAGTGCAGCACTATCTCTCTCTCTCTGTTTCTGGCACAACAGCGCCCCTACTGGTAAATCATAGTCATACTGGTGCTCATAGTCATTAGTCACATAGGTTAACACGGACATAGTCACATAGTCAGGTGATGTGACTACTCAAAAACTCTTTGGACAAAACCTCTTAACTCCATTGGACCCTCAAACTCCACCACTCTCCTTCTCATGCAAGTAATTGACAATGTCTAAAGTCACAACACCAACTTTGAGGAGGCAGTATTGCATCGTTAAATATACGGTTTTATTAATTTCCTTAAAAACGTATATTTTTCATTTCCTGAAAAATGAACATTTTGGAGTTATGAGGTTTCCTCCGGACAGCAGAGATACTGTATACAAGAAACAACGTCACTAAGTTAGGAGATTTTTGTCACTACCAACAAAAGAAACATACTGAAGCAGCAGTTCTGTCATGTTGTCTTTGCTTTCTCGTAGTTGTGTTTTGATCATACGTTCATTCAATACTTTTAGTGGTATGAAAAATACCAGACTGCTCCTTTATGTGAACCTGCACCATCCATCATCCTCAATACCCAACATGATGTATACCTCGTCCCGCACCCCCCACCCCTCCCCAAAAACCCCTCCCTGCTTCTGTCTGTCCATCCCTCCCCCATCAGCGTTTCCACCCCTCCTCCCCCCCACGTCGCCCATTTCCATCTGAAGCTGACCCAGCCTGGAATATATATATATATATATACTCAGCGCAGCCAGCACTCTGCAAAATGCTTGTTTATCAACTTTCACTACATCACCCCCCCCCCCTCCCTCGGCCAAAAAGTGATTACAGCAGCAGTACTGCTCGTCTGCATCTCTGTCTCTCTCTCTCTCTCAGCTCTATAGCCCTCGCTCGGTACTCCGTGCACGCGTATACATGTGCACGGTCTGTGCGCGTGTCGTGCACAGACTGCACACACACACCCGTAGTCATACACGCACAGTGTTTTCTCTTTCTCCCTTCCTGTCCTGTCTTTATACCCTCATGTGTGTGTGTGTGTGTGTGTGTGTGTGTGTGTGTGTGTGTGTGTGTGTGTGTGTGTGTGTGTGTGTGTGTGTGTGTGTGTGTGTGTGTGTGTGTGGTTTGCGGGTATGGCAGAGTGATGACCAGAAGAGCTGAGAGCTGTTACATATAAAAGGCCAAATATATAACTGTATATCTCTGCTGTCTGGAAGAAACCACCTAACTAACAAAACAAATAAAAAGCTCAAGTGGAGGTTTTTGTCGAAGCGCTTTTTAGCACTTCTCATTGGTTCAATATTTGTTTAACCGAATCTATGCCAAGAACGTGGGACCTCATTCTTCTCTCGACGCCCCGCCTGCATGTGCCAAAACGAGGGAACTCGTCTTTCTTTAATTTCATTTTTTTAGGTTTTTTTTACTCACATGTTAGACAGCCTACATACGGATCCGATGTGCACACGCACCCCACTTATTTGTCCTTTTTCTGCTCCAAATGAGACAATCTGGCATCTTTAGGATCTTATAAAACCTGAAAACAAGCTAAGCTAGCACTGCTGCTACCCCTTCATGACTAATAATTATTTATTTGCCGGCTATAGCAGTTAGCATTCATGAAGTTCCCAATGCCACCATACGTGTTCACTTTAAGAGAAGGAGTCCCCCCCCACACACACACTCACTATAGTACTATACACACTTTAGTATCATTGGCACAAGCACACAGTGTTTACCTTTCGTCAGAAGCGTTTACATGTCGGGAGCGACGCAGTACAATGTCACAAATTAAATCCGAAATTTGCATGGCTGAAGATCCACCAAGGACAGCTCTGCTGGATTCCGACTTATGGACGTTTAAAAATCTGCTTTAAATTGTGATCAGACTTCCCGTCCCATAGCTGGCGGTGACGGGTGTAGCCATAGCAACTGGACGAATGTTAAAAGCTGACATGGGGCTCAACCATTATATATACGGAGTATACGTTGGGGTCTGTATATACGGACCTGGCTTATAAGGTCCCCTAGCGCCCCCTAGCGGCAGGTCCGTATATATACGGACATAGCAGAAAAATAAATAACTAGAAAAAGTACAGCACAGGCCTCCACCAGGGCAGTTGTGGCCTCCTGGTGGCGCTATAATAAGCCAATGTGAAAAGGGTGACATTTCTTCTTACGCCTTGGATGGCAATTGGATGATTTGAGGCATTTTGTTCCAAAAATGTGTTTTGCAAAAATCCACCTGTTGAGGCTTTTTGTTCAAAACGGGCCATGTCCTGCAAACTTTGAAAGCCAATGTTAGCCAATTAGGATATGAAACATCGGACAGATCGGTCTTGAACACATGACTATAGAGATGCTGTGTAACGATTTACAGGATATTTGGACAAAATCTGGAGTAGTAATATCCAAAAATGTCTTTTACAAAAGTCGGCCTCCTGGTGGCGCTATAACAGGCCGTTCTGGAAATTTGGGGCAGAGGTTCATCGTTGGCATGAGTGTGTGTGCAAAATTTGGCATCGACCGAGTTGACGCTGGTAACGGACACACGCGCGCGCAGCACACACACACAGAGCCTGGTGGAGACAATAATAGTAAGAACAGCTGTATGGGGGATACACCACGTGGTTAGTCCATAGAGTTATGGGTTAGTCAGGGAGCCTTTCTTCTTCTTTGGGTTTTCACGCATTCTTCTGGCATTGGTGCCACGTTCTGGCCTGGGGTGGTATAGCACGGATTGTGTTAACCAACCAACACACAGATGTGTTCAATATAGCATTGATTTATACAAAAAAATTAATCTCAAACATGGAGTTAGGTGGTTTCTTCCGGAAAGCAAACAACATCAAGCCTCGGCTGTAAAACGCACCCATTTTTGGGTCATCATCAATTCACAATAATTCCAACTTCCAACATTCAACAAATAGTATTTGATGAATAAAATGAAAGAGTCGAATACTTCCCATAAATAAATGTAACAGGCTAACATCTAATGTCTCGTTTGCGTCTTCTGCTAAAAGGTTCTTGAACCCTATACAGTTCTCCATTTGGTAGCCTATGAACTAGAGTCTACACAGCGATACACCACATCACAGTAAAGTATAGTGTCAGGTATAAGGCTGTCAGTCACAGTAGCGTCAGGTATAGGGCTGTCAGTCACAGTAAAGTATATGTTCAAACACTTTACAGGTGTTTTTAATAGCGCCGTGGTGAGAGGACTGTGTGCAGCGCCGCGAGAGGGATAAAAGGACAACAGAGTGCCACAAACATGTCCGAGGAGCAGCTGTGGGCCAAACTGCACCCACAAAATTGAAATCACCGCAAGACTTGTATCTTAGTGGTCTGAGAAAAAACAGACTGCTCCTGTATATGTGAAACATCATCCTCGTTAACAGTTAGAACATAAGACAGTGCAGGTTCCCAAACTTTTTCAAGTCAAGGACCCCCAAATTGACACCCATAGCCTGTGGAAGACATATCTCAGATAAACTCCCTCAAGGACCCCTGGGGGTCCCGGACCCCACTTTGGAACCACTGACATAAGACAAACAAGTCATTTTCTTTCTTCCTTCTGCGATCATGGCTACAGTAAAGTGACAAGCTCATTTTGCATATACTGTATAGGCATATTCTTTCTGTTGCATCTTTGCGGTCCAAGTGCTGATTGTTTCCAAATGGCCGTAACAGAAAGTGATACTCTACAGAGAGAGAGAGAGAGAGAGAGAGAGAGAGAGAGAGAGACAGGGGAAGTCAAAGAGTGGCTGACTGGATAAATATTTTTTTATTTTTTTATCAGCGAGCGCTCACTTCTGTGGTCTGAATATATATGGATGTGGTGAAAAGTGCAAAACACCCAAATCCCAGTGCCTTTTTGGAAAGAATGAATGAACGAACGAACGAACGAACGAACGAACGAACGAACGAACGAACGAACGAATGAACAAATGAACAAATGAACAAATGAATAAACAAATGAATGAAGGCTCAGGTATAATGCTAGGCTGTGACCCGCTGTATATAGTGGAACAAAAGCTATATATAATCCATAAGTAGGAGAGTATTATGTTGTTGCATGTGAAATGTTTGTCCCCAGCAGCAGCGTATCCACGTAAAGGATCAGCTGTGTATACATGCATGGTCCATGCATGGTAAGCATGGATTTAGAGACAACTTCTTTGTGTACGTATACATGTGAGCAGATGGACGAGGCTCTGCGTGCACAGCAAGATACAGGAATCAAAAAGTTGCGCGGGCTTTGTTCACACTCCCCATGTGTCGTGTATACCGTAATACTGACAATATTTACAGTACATCTGTCTCATGTCGGTGTGTGCACTTAATCAGCAACAAGATGGAGTGTCTGGGGTGGATGGATGGGGTTGGTGATATGTGTAGTAGAGGAGAGAGGAGAGGAGAGGAGAGGAGAGGAGAGGAGAGGAGAGGAGAGGAGAGGAGAGGAGAGGAGAGGAGAGGAGAGGAGAGGAGAGGAGAGGAGAGGAGAGGAGAGGAGAGGAGAGGAGAGGAGAGGAGAGGAGAGGAGAGGAGAGGAGAACCATGGTAAGCCGTTTTGGGAGTACAGGTCCCATGGGACACACTTTGACCTCCACATCTGAGAATAAACATGCATGTCACCACTATATGCTCTAAAAAGTAATATAATAATCAAAGTAGATGGATTTCTATCACTTTTAATATTCTTTGACTGACTGAGCCATGGTGTTTTATTTAAATCGTAAAAACTCCCATATATAAAGCAAGGCATCAGCCTGCAGGCTATACTTATAATTTAATTTTTTTTATGTTTTTTACATTATATTTCTTTATATGCAGGCTGGTATAATGGCCAAAAAATGCATTATTTCGAGGCTTTCATTATAAATGGCTCAGTCTCTTTCCGCCACGCATTGAGAGTTTGCTCGACCCTGACAGACACTCCTCGCCTCGACTGCCTTGGATTTCTGATGGCCTTTGAATGACGGAGGGTGCAATCTGGCCCATGCACAGCTGCTGCCCCGACATGTTTATTGCACGGACGTTCTCCGCTGATCCCCGCGGCACCTGCTCTCCTCTCCTCCCTCTCCTCTTTCTCTCCTCTCCTCTCTTTCTCTCCCCTCCCCTCTCCTCCCTCTCCTCTTTCTCTCCTCTCCTCTCCTCTCCTCTCCTCTTTCTCTCCTCTCCTCTCTTTCTCTCCCCTCTCCTCCCCTCTCCTCTCCTCTCCTCTCCTCTCCTCTCCTCTCCTCTCCTCTCCTCTCCTCTCCTCTCCTCTCCTCTCCTCTCCTCTCCTCTCCTCTCCTCTCCTCTCCTCTCCTCTCCCCTCCCCTCTCCTCTCCTCTCCTCTCCTCTCCTCTCCTCTCCTCTCTCCTCTCCTCTCCTCTCCTCTCCTCTCCTCTCCTCTCCTCTCCTCTCCTCTCCTCTCCTCTCTTTCTCTCCCCTCTCCTCCCCTCTCCTCTCCTTCATTCAACTCCTCCACAAATAGAGAGCTCTTTGGTATCATGGTAACTAAGAGAACTTCGTATTTAGGGGCCGCTATAAACAAGCAGCGTCCCATCCACGCAGCCAGACTCTGAGTGAACAGCCATGATTTCGTCGTACGACGGTGTCGCAAAAAGAAAAAACACTCTTGCTTTAGATGCGATGCTTAATTGTGGGGATCACTTGCATGGGGTGAGCTTGTAGATCTGTTACTTTTTCGGCGCGGTATATAGGCTACATATCGGTATTGGTATAGTCTATAATTCTGCAAGCCCAGGAATAGACCGAATTTCAGAAGAACATTTTGAAGAAGAAATAAATATATAAATATTTTTCAAATGCATCCCGTTTGCTAATAAAGATTAATTAATTGTGCATATACGAACCATATATGCAGGTAACTTTAGTAGGCCTAGGTCTATAGTTCGTAATAAAACATTTACTGAGGGGGGGGGGGGGGGGGGGGGAGACTAATTACCAAAGGTCCAATAAAACTATCATGCGCGTGCGTTAGCCTACCACCAGCTTCTACATTTCAAAATAAATGCCTTTTTATCGCATGTTGTGCCGACCTTTTTCATACCCTCGTATAGCCTCATAGCCTCCTATAATATATGTGCTATATGAACTAATGAAACGGCTATTTGATGCTATATAAAACTGTCGCGGGGTATATCCTATCGAACGATATGGAGAGATGAAACGCCGGATTTGAAAATTAAAACTATCCTATCCTATCCTATCCTATCCTATCCTATCCTATAGATTCAATATTTTAAAAATACATCTATGAGAGTCTAAATCTTAGGCTAAACAGACCAGAGGTGTGATCGCAACACAACCAGGTTTAAAG
>NC_139705.1:29748683-29763637 GCF_964188405.1 Protomyctophum parallelum | reverse complement strand
AAAAATAAGAAAAAGAAAAGTGAGGGGCATCATGACGTAACATGTCTATTTGCTCTAATTGTCTATTGCTTCATTGTCAATGGGAATTTAATTTGTGTAGGACCGAAATAGCCATTTTGCTCATCTATACATATTACATACATTCTCCATTCATTGTCAATTGTGTCGGACAAAACTACCGATTTGCATATGACGTAAATTCTCCATCCATAATGGCATTTGATGTTTGTGTTCAGACAGAATCCACACTATAGCTGTTTAGGAGAAAAAAAAGTGTGAAGTGAGGGGCGCTCTTATCATCATGACGTAACATGTCTAATTGTCTATTTGCTCTAATTGTCTATTGCTTCATTGTCAATGGGAAATTGATCTTTGTGTAGGACCAGAATAGCCATCTTGCTCGTCTACATATGATGTACATTTTCCCTTCATTGTCAATGGCATTTAATGTTCGTGTTGCCACAAACTTACGTCATAATTTGGCG
This sequence comes from Protomyctophum parallelum, assembly GCF_964188405.1. Taxonomy (NCBI): domain Eukaryota; kingdom Metazoa; phylum Chordata; class Actinopteri; order Myctophiformes; family Myctophidae; genus Protomyctophum; species Protomyctophum parallelum. The sequence goes on along the minus strand of NC_139705.1, from coordinate 29,763,152 downwards.
GACATTTGACCTAATTTCTCCTTTCATTGTCAATGGCAAATATGTTGATGTGTGGGGACAAAAGCTATATATAGGAGGGGCTAGCGCCACTAAAAGAATAACGGATCTACAAGCTCTCAACGCATCGCAGCACGATACGTTGAGAGCTTGTAGATCCCTTATTTCCACCATTTCCCCTATAAGTGCAGGATATTTCCCCCTATAAGTGCAGGGTATTTTCCCTATAAGTGCAGGGTATTCTCCCCTATAAGTGCAGGGTATTTTCCCCTATAAGTGCAGGGTATTTTCCCCTATAAGTGCAGGGTATTTTCCCCTATAAGTGCAGGGTATTTTCCCTATAAGTGCAGGGTATTTTCCCCTATAAGTGCAGGGTATTTTCACCTATAAGTGCAGGGTATTTTCCCTATAAGTGCAGGGTATTTTCCCCTATAAGTGCAGGGTATTTTCCCCTATAAGTGCAGGGTATTTTCACCTATAAGTGCAGGGTATTTTCCCTATAAGTGCAGGGTATTTTCCCTATAAGTGCAGGGTATTCTCCCCTATAAGAGCAGGGTATTTTCCCCTATAAGTGCAGGGTATTTTCCCCTATAAGAGCAGGGTATTTTCCCCTATAAGTGCAGGGTATTTTCCCCTATAAGTGCAGGGTATTTTCCCTATAAGTGCAGGGTATTTTCCCCTATAAGTGCAGGGTATTTTCACCTATAAGTGCAGGGTATTTTCCCTATAAGTGCAGGGTATTTTCCCTATAAGTGCAGGGTATTCTCCCCTATAAGTGCAGGGTATTTTCCCTAAAAGTGCAGGGTATTTTCCCTATAAGTGCAGGGTATTTTCCCCTAAAAGTGCAGGGTATTTCCCCCTATAAGAGCAGGGTATTTTCCCCTATAAGTGCAGGGTATTTTCCCCTAAAAGTGCAGGGTATTTCCCCCTATAAGAGCAGGGTATTTTCCCCTATAAGTGCAGGGTATTTTCCCCTAAAAGTGCAGGGTATTTTCCCCTAAAAGTGCAGGGTATTTTCCCTATAAGTGCAGGGTATTTTCCCCTATAAGTGCAGGGTATTTTCCCCTATAAGTGCAGGGTATTTTCCCTATAAGTGCAGGGTATTTCCCCCTATAAGTGCAGGGTATTTTCCCCTATAAGTGCAGGGTATTTTCCCTATAAGTGCAGGGTATTTTCCCCTATAAGTGCAGGGTATTTTCACCTATAAGTGCAGGGTATTTTCCCTATAAGTGCAGGGTATTTTCCCTATAAGTGCAGGGTATTCTCCCCTATAAGTGCAGGGTATTTTCCCCTAAAAGTGCAGGGTATTTTCCCTATAAGTGCAGGGTATTTTCCCCTAAAAGTGCAGGGTATTTCCCCCTATAAGAGCAGGGTATTTTCCCCTATAAGTGCAGGGTATTTTCCCCTAAAAGTGCAGGGTATTTCCCCCTATAAGAGCAGGGTATTTTCCCCTATAAGTGCAGGGTATTTTCCCCTAAAAGTGCAGGGTATTTTCCCCTAAAAGTGCAGGGTATTTTCCCTATAAGTGCAGGGTATTTTCCCCTATAAGTGCAGGGTATTTTCCCCTATAAGTGCAGGGTATTTTCCCTATAAGTGCAGGGTATTCTCCCCTATAAGTGCAGGGTATTTTCCCTATAAGTGCAGGGTATTTTCCCCTAAAAGTGCAGGGTATTTCCCCCTATAAGAGCAGGGTATTTTCCCCTATAAGTGCAGGGTATTTTCCCCTAAAAGTGCAGGGTATTTCCCCCTATAAGAGCAGGGTATTTTCCCCTATAAGTGCAGGGTATTTTCCCCTAAAAGTGCAGGGTATTTTCCCCTATAAGAGCAGGGTATTGTCCCCTAAAAGTGCAGGGTATTTTCCCCTATAAGTGCAGGGTATTTCCCCCTATAAGAGCAGGGTATTTTCCCCTATAAGTGCAGGGTATTTTCCCCTAAAAGTGCAGGGTATTTCCCCCTATAAGTGCAGGGTATTTTCCCCTAAAAGTGCAGGGTATTTTCCCCTATAAGTGCAGGGTATTTTCCCCTAAAAGTGCAGGGTATTTTCCCCTAAAAGTGCAGGGTATTGTCCCCTAAAAGTGCAGGGTATTTTCCCCTATAAGTGCAGGGTATTTTCCCCTAAAAGTGCAGGGTATTTCCCCCTATAAGTGCAGGGTATTTTCCCCTATAAGAGCAGGGTATTTTCCCCTATAAGTGCAGGGTATTTTCCCTATAAGTGCAGGGTATTTTCCCCTATAAGTGCAGGGTATTTTCCCCTATAAGAGCAGGGTATTTTCCCCTAAAAGTGCAGGGTATTTTCCCCTAAAAGTGCAGGGTATTTTCCCCTATAAGTGCAGGGTATTTTCCCCTATAAGAGCAGGGTATTTTCCCCTATAAGAGCAGGGTATTTTCCCCTAAAAGTGCAGGGTATTTTCCCCTAAAAGTGCAGGGTATTTTCCCCTATAAGAGCAGGGTATTTTCCCCTAAAAGTGCAGGGTATTTTCCCCTAAAAGTGCAGGGTATTTTCCCCTATAAGTGCAGGGTATTTTCCCCTATAAGAGCAGGGTATTTTCCCCTATAAGAGCAGGGTATTTTCCCCTATAAGTGCAGGGTATTTCCCCTATAAGTGCAGGGTATTTTCCCTATAAGTGCAGGGTATTTTCCCTATAAGTGCAGGGTATTTTCCCCTATAAGAGCAGGGTATTTTCCCCTAAAAGTGCAGGGTATTTTCCCCTATAAGTGCAGGGTATTTTCCCCTATAAGTGCAGGGTATTTGCTATAGTATGCCGTACAGTATGGGCCATAGCCCATGGTCAGAAATGATAAAAAACGAGGTTATTTTTTTTTTCTTCAAAAATTAAAAAAAACATGGGCTATAACCCATGTTCTTTTTTTTTTTTTTTTTTCAACATTCCCTGCATGTCTACAAACAGGAGGAGTGGGAGGGCCCGCTGGACTACACCAAACCCAACCGCCAGCGCGAGGAGGAAGCCGATGAGGTCAGCGTCACATACAGTGCATTCAATGATATAGTACTTTATTGTCAGTTTTTTTTTTGATCAAAGTTTTTTTATTAATTTTCACACATGAAAATATCATACAACATTTTTCAAACTTTATTTATTTTTCTTTTTTTCCCCCTCCCCTCCCCCCAGAGTTCCCGCTCTGAAAGAGCCACAACCCCGGTATCTTGCACCATATGAAATAAAAGGCACATACAAATGTACATAGACATAAAAGAATTATGCAAACAAATAATAATAATAATAAAATAAAAAATAAAAAATAAAAATAAATATATATATATATATATATATATAACTTTATTGTCAGTTTGCACTGAAATGTGTCTTGCGGCCCAGCGGCCTTGTATGCAACACATATACACACAATTGACTAAACCTCAAAGTCGACTGATGGACAAAATACTTCTTCAGTCTGACCTTATTGTATGCTGGTACACCATATCTCCTTCCTGAAGGCAGCAACCTATACTCTCCATTCAAAACATGGCTATAGTATTAGAGGTGATATTCCTTGCTAACTTTAGGATGCTGTTATCATACGTGGATGTGGGCTTTATGAGGGCGAGAAGCGACCTAAAAGGGCGAGGTGGCGTGCACACATCCACCTGGGTGACGGCAGACTGCTGCATGGGCGGGTCAGATCAACAAATGGAATGAATTATGTACTGGCCATAGCCATATATGGAGCATGTCTTAATAATAATAATAATTCATTTTAACTTTTTATATAGAGCCTTTCAAGAAACCCAAGGACACTTTACAAAACAGAAAAACAGAAAACAAAACAAACAAACTAATTGCCAAAAGCCTGAGTAAACAAATCTCTTCAGTGCAGACTTGAAAGCGTCCAATGTAGGAGTCTGGCGAATCTCCAAGGGGAGAGAGTTCCAGAGGGCAGGGGCTGCCACATAGAATTCTCTATCGCCGAGGGTCCGCTTTTTCGCATGACGGATGGTGAGGAGTTCCATGTCCGAATACCTCAGGTTCCGTTCAGGGGTGTAGTCCTTGAGGAGGTCTGTCTGGGGAAAGGGGCAGGGCATGGAGGGATTTGTAGGTGAGGAGGAGAAGTTTGTAGTTGATGCGGAATGTAACCGGGAGCCAGTGGAGGCGTTTGAGGGTGGTGGTGATGTGCTGCCAGCGTTGTGTACGGGTGAGCACTCTGGCAGACGAGTTTTGCACGTACTGCAATCTGTCAAGGGCCTTGTTTGGGAGGCCAAAAGTCTGGAAATGTTTTTGAGGTGGAAGAAGGCAGATTTAGTAACAGATTTGATGTGGGATTGAAAGGAGAGGGTAGAGTCCAGGATGACACCCAGGTTGCGCACTTCAGGGGATGGAGAGATGGAACAGCCATCCACTGGAGAAGAAAATGTCCTATCTTCTCAAGTTGCATCTTGGGACCCATGATCATGAGCTCTGTTTTCTTGCTGTTGAGTTTGAGGAGGTTGGTGGTCATCTAGGTCTTTATTTCATGAAGGCAGTTGACAATGGACTGTGGGGGGAGCATACAGCTGTGTATCATCAGCATAGCAGTGGAACCGTAGATCATGTTGGCGGATGATCTGACGCTTGGTCAAATGTAAATGGTGAAAAGGATGGGGCCAAGTACAGAGCCTTGTTTTACTCCATGGTTAACTGGGGCATGGTGGGAGCTGGATCCATTGATGGAGACAAACTGCTGCCTGTTGGACAGATATGAGTGGAACCAGGAGAGAACGGATCCGGTGAGTCCAAGGTGGGTGGAAAGGCGGTTAAGGAGGATGGAATGGGAGACGGTGTCGAAAGCTGCAGAGAGATCCAAAAGAATCAGGAGACTAATGTTGCCTGAGTCAGCAGCCATGAGGAGATCGTTGGTGATCTTGATCAGGGCAGTCTCCGTGCTGTGGTGAGCTCTGTAGCCAGACTGGAGGGGTTCGAAGAGTGTACAGCGTTTATGAGGTCAGATCAACATATGGAATGTCAGCTCCATATATGGAGATATAAGGGTGACAGCGGGGGCAGTGTCTTGAGTGTACAGGGTTTGATGAGGTCTGGCCATATATGGAGAGTATCCTGAGTGTACAGGGTTTGATGAGGTCAGATCAACATATGAAATGTCAGAACAGGTCAGCTCCATATATGGATATCTAAGTGTGGCATCAGGGAAAGTGTCTGGGTTTGATGAGGTCAGACGAGGTCAGATCAACATATGGAATTAATTCTGTATTGGCCATGTATGGAGCGTGTCACGAGGCGTGATGGCCAGACATGAAATATGGAGAACCATTGATATACAGTAGAAACATGAGGATTTTTTCAGAAAATTGTCATGATTTTCAGGAAAGTGTTCTAAATTCAATTAAAATAATGTTGTTTGTTTGTTTGTTTTTTGCAAAGGGGTGAAGTGGCCCTTAAAAGCATGCAGCAAACACTTGGTCGTCTCCTACGTCAGTGGTTTTCAACCGTTTTCATCCACTATTCAATTGCCATTTGAGCCACGGACCACCATTCAATTAGATCTAGCCTCTCAGACCCAAGACTGTATTGATGTTAGTACCATTAAGGCAAACTTTGATCAAAATAACAATTCTTCTACATTCTCTAATTGTGTATAGACTTCTTGTAAATTAAGTAATGCAGATGTTTAGCAATAATTTAACTCTCTAGAGTGTAAAATGAAACCAAATGGTTTTATTTGTTCGGCCTGAAAAATTGTGTCAACTCGACTTGGCTTTGTACGAGGCTTAAAAGGTCTTTAAATAAATACTTTTTGAAATGTCTATGAGGAAAATGAACGGGGAATCATTTCCTGGGCCCTGTTAGGGGGAGGGACTGCAGCGCTCTATATGCAACCAGGCAGTGGCCTCTTGATCAGGGGATTCGTTGCGCTTATGAGCTTGAGACAGTACTACTTGTCAACAAGTACAACTACCTCCAACCTCCAACTTTCATCATTGAAGTGTAGCTTTAGGTCAGATCTTTGACGCTTTCAGAGTACATTTGGAAGTATACGCTGAAAGACATAGTTGAATTGTCTTCGCTCTGATGTCGACATGCAGGAAGGTTGTTTCCATCCATCCATGTGTGCAGCTATAATCTCAGATACTGCTGGACCTAATGGAGCATGCACATGGAAGACATTACAAATAGGAATGTTTTTGACCTATAAATCCTAGGTTGCACGATAAAACAGAATAAATAAAAAACATGGATCCCATGGATAATGACATGACTGACTCTCGATATCTCGATAGATTCTAAGCGCAGGACCTGTGTGCAACAATATAGGTCTTGTATTTCCATGAACGGCATGTTTCGCTGAAATGTCACGACAAGAATGTTCGTTGAAAATCCCAGCTGTCCGGAAATTCATTTCCACTTTGCACATGTTTCTATAAGTTCTGCCCGATCGTATTTCCCAGCCATGATGTGTCCTAGACTGCTTCTCCTCTTTCCTTTATTCATTGTAACTCAGCGAAATAGGAGTGGATGTACGGTTCATAACACTGCGCATCAGAAGGTGGTCTGTGTGTCAGGTGCGTTGCACCATCCTGTCTTTGGCAATATGCAAATTTACGCTCCTTTGAACTTTTTTCAAAAAGAAATACAAAGAACCTTGAATATAAATTTTTGATGAAGACACACACACACACACACACACACACACACACACACACACACACACACACACACACACACACACACACACACACACACACACACACACACACACACACACACACACACACACACACTGCGTTTGGAGCACCACTTGTCCACAAAGAATTCAAACTGAGGGATAGGAGGAGAGCATGATCTGTGTGCATGGTAGTTCACTCATGTTCCTCTATCGTGCTATTCTATCAATTTGTAAATGTGTGTGTGCACTCTCAGAGTTGAATTAAAAGCCCCAATCCATAATTTTGTTTAAGTTCATAAACACGTAATTCAATTAAAAAGAAGAAAAAAAGGGCATGGTACAACACTTGTAAAAATCCTTCTTTATAATTATTTGTTCGACCCAAAATATTGTGTTGATTTGTCATGATTTGTCATGATCCGAGTTGGCTTTGTCTGAGGCTTACAGATCTTTAAATAAATACTTTTTGAAATATCTATGGGGGAAATTAATGGTGAATTATTTCCTGGTCCTGTCGTCGTCAGTCGAGTACTTTTCCATCACTGCTAATGTTGCGGTTCTATTCGTGTCTCATCATCAGTGTTGATTTCGTCGACTAAAACTAAGATTAAAAATGTTCGTCAACTACCTTTTTCCACTGTCGAAAACTAAATGGAAACTAAATGAAAACTAAGTGACTAAAACTAAGACTAAATATACTGACAATTTCGTCAACAAGGGGGCTAGTGGACCAGAGATCCAGTATAAGTCATTTTACAATTTTAGAAAATAGACGACATAGACGACATAGCCCGTTGTGGGCTTGTAGATCGGCTATTTTCAGCAAGTGAAAAAAACAGTCATCAAAACGGCATCAAAGACCGCCAAAATACATTTTAGTCGACTAAATCAACTAGCTTTAGTCGACTAAAATCTTATGACATTTAGTCGACTAGTAAAACTAGACAAACACTAAAACATTCCAGGTGACAAAAATGTGACTAAAACTAAATGAAAACTATTCAAGAGACTATGACTAAAACTAAAATCAAAATTTGCTGCCAAAAACAACACTGCTCAAGTACGTCTTCCTCTCTCTCTCTCTCTCTCTCTCTCTCTCTCCCCGTCCAGATGGAACACACGGGCCACTCGTTCGCCTCGTCCGACCCTGAGGACGGCGACATGATGCAGGACGGTCTGGAGGACAGGAAGTACCCCGGAGAGGTCACCAGCCCAAATTTCAAGGTCAAGTTCCTCTCCAACTCCTGCTCCAAGGACCCCAAGAAGGACCTGCTCTTGTAAGTGACCGACCGACTGCGTGGGTCGATTTTTTTTGTCGACTGAAACTAAAATGTCCGTCGACTTTTTTCACATAAAGTAAATAAGCTATACACTGACTAAAACTAAGACTACAGTAAATATACTGACAATTTCATCAACAAATAAAAACTAGATACTAATTCTTAACAGTATTACTGTATTGCTGTACTTTTACTTATTAAAGTAAAGAATCTGAGTACCTTTGTTTTTCTCCACCACTGTTGGTGCTTCCGTCTCACTGCTTTCCTCTTCCTGGGCGTCTCTCTCTCTCTCTCTGCGTGTGTCCTTATCTCCAGGTGTCCCACGCCCGGCTGCGACGGCAGTGGCCACATCACCGGAAACTATGCATCTCATCGCAGGTATATTGATTGATTGATTGATTGATTGAATCATGTATTAACAGTATGCAGAATGAATAATAGGTGTAGTTTTGCTCAATCAATTCATAATGAATTAACATTCCAATTTCGGAGCTCTGGCAACCAAAAAGAACTGACCCGGCCGGTGGAAAAGGGGTCTCAGTGAACTGTATCTCCGCCAGGCCGGGTTGTCCCAGTTTATGATGGGAGTGAACATGTCCAAAATGTCCAAAAGGAAAGACTGCATGGCATATGTCATGAACAGTACATGTGCTCACTGTATATATATATATATATATATATATATATATATATATATATATATATATATATATATATATATATATTAGTAACGTTGAAGGGTTAAGAATATAGGGCTGTGGCTGAAGCACAACCATCCTCTCCTCTGGCCAGGGGGACATGGTTGTTGGCATTTCCATACAGAGGAATGCATAATACATAAAATTAAATTAATTAATTAAAAACAATAACACACACACACACACACACACACACACACACACACACACACACACACACACACACACATGCGCGCACACGCACACGCGTGCGCACGTAAACAAACATAATATACTAATATGTATATGTATGCACGTAATAGTGTGTATGTATGTATACAAATTGTATGTTGGGGTGAGACTTATATTGCATTGTACCAGAATCCAAATGAGGCAAAAACCACTTCTATTTCACATAATTCCATTTGACCCCCAGCATTCCGGAGTCAATAATGTATACACAGTAAAGTCCGGAGTGTTAATATCACTCTGAGAGGGTGTACACGTGGAACCAAATGGACCCGCCAAGGGTCCATTTGGTTCCACTTGTCCACTCACTCACTGAGTTAACGTTGCGCTCAGGATTTTACAGCGTGGCGTGAATATGACTTTGATATGCATCAGTAATTTACCGTCTATATACTTCTTCTGGCTGTCCATCCTTCTCCTTCCTATATATATATAAACGACCTTGGTATGCCGTGCATTCCTGATTCTTTTTCCCTTCACTCATGGGTTTTTTTCTCTCTCTTTCTTTTCAACTCCTTCACATTCACTCACTTTCCTTCCCCTCTCTCTCTCTCTCTCTCTTTCTCTCTCTCTCTCTCTCTCTCTCTCTCTCTCTCTCTCTCTCTCTCTCTCTCTGTGTCTTAACTCTGTCGTTCTCCTTTGCCTCTATTTTCCTCCCACTCTCTCTCTCTCCCTCCCGTATTTTTTGCTGCCTATATACTTCTTTTATACACTCTTCTCCCTTTTGTATTCTTCTCTCTTCCCCCCTCTCTTCCCTCTCTCTCTGTCTGTCTCTGTCTCTCTCCCTCCTCCTCTGTCCGTCCGTCAGTCTGTCTGGGTGTCCTCTCGCTGATAAGAGCCTGCGGTCCCTCATGGCGGCCCACACTGCTGAACTCAAGTATGTCTGTTCTTTCTCTCTCTCTCTCTCTCTCTCTCTCTCTCTCTCTCTCTTACTCTTTTTGCTGTCTTTTTCTCCACTGCCACTTCAAATGTGTAACTGCCACCGACTCCTCCATCGCCGCCGAACACACCACACACACACACACACACACCACAATGAAGCGTGTTTCTGCTGACATTTACTTTCCCATTGTCACGCTGGCTGGCTGGCTGCCGCCGCCTCTTGCCTCCCATCGCATCTGTTGCGGTGTTTTTCCCTCTGCAAGCAAGCAAGCGCTCCTCAGACTCAATTCACTCTCTGTTCGTCTCCACTGTCAATTTAAAAGGGAGGGTGGCAGTGCACATAGCGCATTCAGATGGATGGATGGATGGATCAATTTACAATTTAGGCATTTAGCAGACGCTCTTAAAATCCAGAGCGACTTACATTGTTCCAACTGAAAGTGAATTGACCCCAAAAGCTGCTCTGCAACCATCTACTCCAACAGAATCCCTGAGTAACTTTAACTCTAACACATTGCTTCGGCATGAGTCTTTCCATGAAGCCCTGTGTAACACTAATCCACAGCTCCATAACTCCACCACCATCAAAACGTCCCAACGCCCCACCGTGTCATTTGCCTGCACGTCGGGTTAAATAAAAGTCGATGGTGGACATTGAGCGGTGTGAGGAGCTAAAAACATTGCTCTGCTATTCCCCCCAGATGCCCCACTCTGGGATGTGACGGCTCGGGTCATATCACAGGAAACTACTCCTCCCACAGAAGGTAACCCACCCCCCCCCCCCCCCCCCCCTCTACCGAGCAAACAGCAAAAAGACCAACTACACAAACACATACAGAATCCCACATAAACGCACGCACGCACGCACGCACGCACGCACGCACGCACGCACGCACGCACGCACGCACGCACGCACGCACGCACGCACGCACGCACGCACGCACACACACACACATGCACGCACGCACGCACACACACACGCATGCACACACACAGCCAGTGAAGTCTAGAGACAGATCATGTTAGCGTTAGATAAGAGGCCACACACAGGCATACATTCCCACCGTATTTGTCCATGGTATCCTATTTAGTGTTGTCGTTGAATAGTCATTGTTATCCCCTTTTTTAATTTATATATGATTTATTTTTATTTTTTTCAGCAACCTTTGTCGGTGTACTGGCTAGGGCCTCCCTCTGTCGAGGCATGTCGGGGGCTGCCCATTGGTTCCACCTCCCATTAGTTCGACCATGCATTAAGGTTGGCAAACATGCATTAAGGTTGGCCAACATGCATTTAGGTTGGCCAACATGCATTAAGGTTGGCCAACATGCATTTAGGTTGGCCAACATGCATTTAGGTTGGCCAACATGCATTTAGGTTGGCAAACGGTTGGCCAACATGCATTTAGGTTGGCCAACATGCATTAAGGTTGGCAAACATGCATTAAGGTTGGCAAACATGCATTAAGGTTGGCCAACATGCATTAAGGTTGGCCAACATGCATTAAGGTTGGCAAACATACATTAAGGTTGGCCAACATGCATTAAGGTTGGCCAACACGCATTAATGTTGGCCAACATGCATTAACGTTGGCCAACATGCATTAAGGTTGGCAAACGGTTGGCAAACATGCATTAAGGTTGGCAAACATACATTAAGGTTGGCCAACATGCATTAATGTTGGCCAACATGCATTAAGGTTGGCCAACATGCATTAATGTTGGCCAACATGCATTAAGGTTGGCCAACATGCATTAAGGTTGGCAAACATGCATTAAGGTTGGCAAACAGGCATTAAGGTTGGCAAACATGCATTAAGGTTGGCAAACATGCATTAAGGTTGGCAAACATGCATTAATGTTGGCCAACATGCATTAAGGTTGGCCAACATGCATTAAGGTTGGCCAACATTCATTAAGGTTGGCAAACATGCATTAATGTTGGCCAACATGCATTAAGGTTGGCCAACATGCATTAAGGTTGGCAAACATGCATTAAGGTTGGCCAACATGTATTAAGGTTGGTAAACATGCATTTAGGTTGGCCAACATGCATTTAGGTTGGCCAACATGCATTAAGGTTGGACAACATGTATTAAGGTTGGCCAACATGTATTAAGGTTGGCCAACATGCATTAAGGTTGGGCAACATGCATTAAGGTTGGCCAACATGCATTTAGGTTGGCCAACATGCATTAAGGTTGGGCAACATGCATTAAGGTTGGCCAACATGCATTTAGGTTGGCCAACATGCATTTAGGTTGGCCAACATGCATTAAGGTTGGCCAACATGCATTAAGGTTGGCCAACATGTATTAAGGTTGGTAAACATGCATTTAGGTTGGCCAACATGCATTTAGGTTGGCCAACATGCATTTAGGTTGGCCAACATGCATTAAGGTTGGCCAACATGCATTTAGTTTGGCCAACATGCATTAAGGTTGGCCAACATGCATTAAGGTTGGCCAACATGCATTTAGGTTGGCCAACATGCATTAAGGTTGGCCAACATGCATTAAGGGCCAACATGCACTGCTCCTATGCTTGCGGTTATGTTTAGGTTAGGTTTCTTGCTAGGGTTAGTAATGGTGGAACTAACGGGAGGTCGAACCAATGCCACGCTACCGGCATGTCCTATAGCCACTAATATAAACAAGTTAAAGACAACAGCTTTTTATTTATTTATTTCCAACCCCAATGTTATCAACTCCATACTTTCTTGTTTTCAGTTTGTCTGGGTGCCCGCGTGCCAAGAAAAGTGGGATTAAAACAACTCCTACCAAGGACAACCAAGAGGACCCAGAGCTCTTAAAGTTCGTACCCCGCTCAGACAAGCCACGTCCCATAATGCTCTGCTTTATAGTGAGATTGACGGTAAAAACAAAAAGGAAAAACAAAATGCAATAGACAAACGGGTATAGTTTACTTGGATGGTCTCCATTTATGGCTGTGGTTCCTAAAACGTTTTATCCCCGTGACCCCAAAGAGAGATTAGACGTTTGCCCGGGGGACCCTACTGTACTGTAAATAGCAGAGCAACAAGCTCACAATGCGTCGCGTTGTGAGCTTGTAGATCGGCTATTTTCACTACTACTTATTTTCTTCTAATTTATGGAATTTGACGGGAAATATCACAGGCTGACTCTTTTTTGACTGTAGTTCATGGTAGAGTATTGCAGCCTAGATCACCAATACATGAGATATACTGTATCGCATGAACGGGTTTCATCCTTCAAGTCCAACATTCTCACAAAATGTGGTCGAGTCAAAAGGCTTATAATGGAAGCACACCGTGCTCTGTATCCATGCTTGATTATTCTAGCTCTGGTTTCTGCAGTGGTGGACACAGTGGCATGCACAGATAGACACTAGGTGGTGCTAGAGCACCTGCACCCTCTAAATGTCTGTGCACGCCACTGGGTGGACACATCGTCTCCAGTGTAGATATACTCCTGGTCAAAATGTTACTCCACTATACTTTGAGTCAATCAAAGTCGCTCTGTCAAATTTGCATAAATACTTAAGTATTAAAAAAAATACATATCTAACTAATTCAATAGTACAGTACAGTAACTATAACAATAAATGTATAGTTGTTTTCCAATCAACAATATAAATGTATGTCGCCAATTGGACTAGTTACATCCTGACAAGGTATTACCGAACCTCTGCCAAAGTGTCCTTGCATTTACTTTCCACCACTGAGTCCCAGAAATGGCTGATCCCCACAGGTTGAAGTAATGTAGGCTATCTGCGCGCATATATCTAAATGACAGAGCGGTTGCGCAAAACCCCACCCGGCAGCACTGTTTAATGCAATTTATTTGTGCAAGTATTTTTTGTTGAATTACAAAGTTGTAAAAGTATGTTAAAAGAGTATGTATGTCCATAAAATAAGCAAGCAGCACGCTAGCAGACAATAGGCCTACACTATTATTATTATTATTATTATTATTATTATTATTTAATATTATATTTTCACAATCTGATACAACGCCGGCTAGGCTACTTTCTAATGTTTTGATAATTTGCGCGACAGATGTATGCATATGACGGTATAGAGTTACAAACTAGTAACAATTGTTTGACAAATAATAATAACAAAATGATTGAAACAAAGAACTATTGAATTGTTTGCTAGCGTGCTGCTTGTTTATGTTATGGATATACATACTGTACAACTTTGTCATGAATAATTCAACAAAAAATAAGTTTTTTGTGCAACCGCTCCGTCATTTAGATATATGCTATCTGCGCATGTAGAAAAATGACACTATATATATATGACCGCAGCATCCTTCCACCTGACATGTGTAGCTACACGGCCTCTGATGAAATATCCTCAACTTTCTATACATCCTGCACGAGCGGTTTCCTTCTCGTCTAACTCTGTTTCTTTCTCCTCCCGGGCCCTCTGGCCTCCCTTCCTCGTCCCTCCCTCCCTCCCTCCCTCTGCCCCGTTTTGCCTCTCCCTTTTCCCCCCGCCACGCCCTCCTGCAGCAGGTGTCCGGTGCCAGGCTGCGACAGCCTGGGCCACATCAGCGGGAAGTACGCCACCCACCGCAGTGCCTACGGCTGTCCCCTGGCTGCCCGCAGGCAGAAGGAGGGCCTTCTGAACGGCACGCCTTTCTCCTGGAAAGCCTTCAAGACGGAGGGGCCGACCTGCCCCACGCCGAGCTGCGACGGCTCCGGTCACGCCAATGGAAGCTTCCTCACACACCGCAGGTACCACTCTCAGCCCAGCAATAATGCAACTATAGCCTAAC
>NC_139705.1:29586183-29743683 GCF_964188405.1 Protomyctophum parallelum | reverse complement strand
CAGTAAAACTATACCTAACCCTAACCTTAACCTCAGTAAAACTATACCTAAACCTAACCCTAACCCTAACCTTAACCTCAGTAAAACTATACCTAAACCTAACCCTAACCCTAACCTAAGTAAAACTATACCTAAACCTAACCCTAACCCTAACCTTAACCTCAGTAAAACTATACCTAAACCTAACCCTAACCTTAACCTCAGTAAAACTATACCTAAACCTAACCCTAACCCTAACCTTAACCTCAGTAAAACTATACCTAACCCTAACCCTAACCTTAACCTCAGTAAAACTATACCTAAACCTAACCCTAACCTTAACCTCAGTAAAACTATACCTAAACCTAACCCTAACCTTAACCTCAGTAAAACTATACCTAAACCTAACCCTAACCTTAACCTCAGTAAAACTATACCTAAACCTAACCCTAACCTTAACCTCAGTAAAACTATACCTAAACCTAACCCTAACCCTAACCCTAACCCTAACCCTAACCTTAACCTCACTAAAACGATACCTAAACCTAACCCTAACCCTAACCTTAACCTCAGTAAAACGATACCTAAACCTAACCCTAACCATAACCTTAAAGGACAACTTTAGTTTTTTTCAACCAAGGTTCATGTTTTAGGTTGTTATTAGAGAAACTAAAAGGTGAGAGTTAATTTTCTTTCATTTGCTGCTTTCTTTCGTTTTTGGGATTTTAGCAGTTTTTGACAGGGGGGCGGGGGCATTCGAGCATGGGGCTAAATATGTACTTTTTTTTACAAAATTTTATGGCGATTAATTTCTTTATGGTTTACTATAGTCCTAATAAACGCCAGGAAATTACATCTGGCCACAAAAGATCACAGGATCTATTGAATGTGACAAACTGACATATTGAGCCTATACACACAGTATAAGCCTTCCCCCAGTAGGCTACCTTCACATTCAATAGATCCTGTGATCTTCTGTGGCCAGATGTAATTTCCTGGCGTTTATTAGGACTATAGTAAACCATAAAAAAAGAAATCACCATAAAATTGTGTAAAAAAAAATACATATTTAGCCCCATGCTCGAATGCCCCCGCCCCCCTGTCAAAAACTGCTAAAATCCCTAAAACGAAAGAAAGCAGGAAATGAAAAAAGATTAACGCTCATCTTTTACTTTATCTAATAACAAACTAAAACATGAACCTTGGTTGAAAAAAACTAAAGTTGTCCTTTAACCTCAGTAAAACGATACCTAAACCTAACCTCAGTAAAACTAACGCAGTGGCTGGGGGGCGTTTCCAAGAGCCCTGGCGACCGCCGCGTCAGACCACGGACCGACGTGTCGGGCGGCTCAGATGGATTTCGCCCTTGCTGCATAACAGGTTCAAGGTTCAAGGTGTTTATTGTCACACAGATGTACAGGTACAGCATTGTGAAAAACTGTATTGTGGTTGGGTGATGCTCCACAATACACTTAAGTAAAACAGTAAATAAATAACGTCTAAAAGTTTTAAAAAGTTTTAAATAACTCAGATCAGTATACAAGGCCGTAATACCATGGAAATGTTCAATGTTCATTTATGCTTGTTAAGCAGTCTTACAGCCTGGAGGAGAAAACTGTTCTTCAGTCTGCTTGTGTTTTGATTTGGTTAGTTTGGAGTTGCAGGTCTGTAACTCTGAGTTTGTGTACAAATGGAACCAAATGATCATTTCCAACCATTTGTACAAATAAAACATTTGAGAACCACTAGTACTAGTTGGACTCCTAATGTGCCACATAATCGTGGGTGTTATGATCAAAATAAGAACATTATAATGGCGTGTAAACCAAGATCAAATCAAACAATTTTCCACGGACAAGGACAAGTCTTTGCCACGCACCTGTGCGTCATGTTGCTGACCCCTGACCCCTGACCCCTATGCTGCGTGTGTGCAGATCTGCTCCATGGAGAAGAACCTGAAGAACATCGAGCACGAGAACAAGATGATCGAAGAGCAGAACGAGCACCTGTTCATGGAGCTGTCGGGCCTGAGCCACGCCCTTATCCGCAGCCTGGCCAACATACGCCTTCCACACATGGTGAGTTCACAAGCACACACGCACACACACACACACACACACACACACACACACACACACACACACACACACACACACACACACACACACACACACACACACACACACACATGCGTTAATGACCTCACGATCCGTGTTTTATACCATGCCATTCTCAGTCAAGATGGGTTTGTTCCTTCTTTGCGTCCTTCACAGCAGGAGCCTATCACGGAGCAGAACTTTGACAGCTACGTGAGCACGCTGACCGACATGTACACCAACAAGGACTGCTTCCAGAGCCCTGAGAACAAGGCTCTGCTGGAGAGCATCAACAAGGCGGTGAAGGGCATCAAGGTCTGACTGAGCCTTGATACGAGTAGGTGAGGGGGGCGGGGCGTTATGTCCAAAACACCACTATAGCAGGAGGTGGACGAGGAGGAGGAGGTGAGAGGCTGGGAAGACCGAAGGCGTCGAGAGACTCTACGATTTGAAGAAAAGTTCAAATACAAAAAAAAAAAAAAAAAAAAAAGATACATGTAAGGGCATTCAGGTTTTATAAGAAAATAATACAAAAAAAACATGGCAACTTAAAACAACCTAGTTTTCAAACCCAGGGAAGCACTCTGTTTGAAGAAGAATCACAACAAAGTGACGATGAGGACCAAAACTCCCACGACATGCTGCTGCTGGGATTGGGTCGAAAGAGGAAAACGTAGGAAACCAAATCCTTCAGCTGGAATGAAATGAAGAAGAATGATACTATTTATCTTAGGGCAGAGGGTTTTTTAATTTATACTTTTTTTCATTTCTATTATGTTTACCTGTTGTCACTTTGTTTTTGTCCTGAACTATTTTTATTTTATTTATTTTATTATTATTATTTTTTTGGGGGGGGATATCACCGTTGCCCAACTTTGCGCTTTAGTTTGGCTAAGACGAGAACCAGGCATTTGTTAATAGGACCTACAGTACGCCAGAAGACAGCTTGGTGATATTCCTTGAGTTTACCGTCTCATCCTGGCCCAAAGGAGAAGCTTGCAGACTGCATGCTGTCTGGCAGGTATAGCGGCCGGCTAGTCAACAACAGAACAGGTAGCGGCCGGCTAGCCAACAACAGAACAGGTAGCGGCCGCGGCTAGCCAACAACAGAACAGGTAGCGGCCGCGGCTAGCCAACAACAGAACAGGTAGCGGCCGGCTAGCCAACAACAGAACAGATCGAGTGGCAATGCAGGCAGGTGACCGTGAGTGACCTTCACACATGCCAGCGATACTGGAGCATACACTGAACTACTGTATGTGTCTACATGTGTCGGCTTTGTGTTATTAAAATGGTGGCTGGGGGGGTCAACGAGCAAGGTCACCAAGGTCACACTGCTCCAGTGTCTTGAAGTCGACTGGAAAGGTGACACACAGACATTACTGGTTTCCTGGAGGCTGGTATGTATTTATTTTTAATGGGACATAGTGTCATGTTTGCAGGGCGGCGAATAAAGTCTTTTTTTCATTTTTTTTCATTTTTTTCATTTCCTTTCAACCTGAAACGAAATAATAGTAATAGTGTGCACATGTTCCAATTCCAGTTAATCATATCAATAGTATTTATCAACATAGAATTTGCACTTAATTTCAATTGATAGTTTTGTGGTATGAATAATTATTGTTATATATTGATTATTTAAGATTTGTGAGACTCTTTTCAATTTGTAATTTATTGCCATTTATGTTATCACTGTTTGTTTGTTTGTTTGTTTATTTATTTGAATTGATCTTATTTATTGACTTTTGTTTGGTGAAACAAACCATGCATCTCTACCAATAATATCCATGATGGTCAAAGTGATTTCAGGTCAATATTTTAAAAAAGCTATATAGATAATAGACCACACTTATTTTCCTTTGAATACTTTTTGAAAACATTTTTAAGTGCAGATATTTTATAACCGACAAAGTTTTGATAATTTTATAAAAAGGTTTTGTTTTGTTGTTGTTAACAACTTACTGATGTTTTTTGGCCTTTTGTTTATGACCTTTCCGTTAACGGTATACATTCAAAAACCCACTGCTGATTAAAAACAAAAAAAAGAAAGAATAATAGTAATAATAATGAAATATGTATTTATTATTTATTTAATATGAAAGAAATTAACTGTGATAATGGCTGTATATTTATTTTGTTATTTATGTGTGTGACGTGACACCGAGTCCTGAGTAGTCTTTACCACGAAAACGGAGAAAATAATCCATTGCTAATATTTCAAAAAACAAAAAGACACACCAATAAAAAAAACTGTTTGATTACTTTAGGCTTATAGACAATACCAGCAACCTTACCCCCGAGCGGAAGAGAGCGGCTGGGTGGTTGGGAGGGTGGGGTCGGACAGGGGGCTGTTAAAAAGCAAAATAACCAACAAAAGCAATCACTGTTCGTGTTGGTATATCTGGTCTCTTATCCGTCTGCCATCTTGTGTGTGCTCTTGTCAGGTATACATAAACGATATACAGAGAAAATGGAAATGACGACGTCTGTTGAAAACGCTATACCTCTCCCAAGCGCTTTGTAGCGGCCAGCACTGGCTCATATCCCTCAAAACGTGTGTAATAATGTACCATATAAGATGTTGTAGTAAGTAATGCCTTTCGATGAGTTACATCTACTGTACGTCTCTTCTCGATTTTGTGTTCTTCTTTAGTTCCAGAGCAAATGATATACGTCGTATGGAGAGCATTATTCCAAGGTACTGTATGGGTCGATATGCAGTGGTTCCCTGGAGGTACTGTGTATGGGTCGATATGCAGTGGTTACCTGGAGGTACTGTTGGGTCGATATGCAGTGGTTCCCTGGAGGTACTGTATGGGTCGATATATGCAGTGGTTCCCTGGATGTACTGTGTATGGGTCGATATATGCAGTGGTTCCCTGGAGGTACTGTGCATGGGTCGATATGCAGTGGTTCCCTGGAGGTACTGTGTATGGGTCGATATGCAGTGGTTCCCTGGAGGTACTGTATGGGTCGATATGCAGTGGTTCCCTGGAGGTACTGTGTATGGGTCGATATATGCAGTGGTTCCCTGGAGGTACTGTGTATGGGTTGATATGCAGTGGTTCCCTGGAGGTACTGTGTATGGGTCAATATATGCAGTGGTTCCCTGGAGGTACTGTGTATGGGTCAATATATGCAGTGGTTCCCAAACATATAGCTCCAGACCCAAAAAGAGACTTTTGATGTCTATACCCTGGATCCAAACCAGTGGAAATATTAGATCTACAACCTTCTTTTTTTATGTATGGGTTTTCTTATTTTTTTTTTAAATCTTGTGAAATAATCATAATAATAAAAAGATTGTAGGAAACAAACAAACAAAAAAAGGGATATTTACCTGCGACCCATACAAATGGATCTGCGACCCAAAAAAGGGTCCCGATCCATTGTTTGGGCAAACACTGGTTTATAACCAGATTTATGCCCTGTCATACAACGACGGTGCATACATTAAAAACACAGTCAGACACACATATCCAGCCCTCAAGGATAGGATGGCCTCCTTTGACAACTTATATCAGATAAGCATATACACCCTTGTAGCCTTACTCTAGATTTTAATTTTTTGATGCACAAAGTGCCACTAAAAAATAAATAAAAAATAAGAACCCTTCACTTTCTTTCCTAATTCTTCGCATTGTATAACATGTCTGGTCCCATGAGGAAGACCATGGCATCAAGAGAGTGGTGATTGTTTCAAATGCCTTTATTTCTCTGCCAAGATGGCCATAAGTACACTCTATATACATTCTGTATAAATAGAATTTAAAGATGCTATATATATGAATATAAACATACATATATTTTTCCAGTGTAATTGTTGACTTGCTCTTCTTCTTCTCTTGTATTGGCTTATCGGAGGATCCCTAGCTGTGTAGAAGAGATGTTGAGATTTGTTATCCAACAGGAGGCAGTTAATTACACCCTATGTAATAATATCTCTACGACCTGCGCAACTGTGGCTTCAGACATACCCGTTCAGTCAAGCTAAAGGCTAAAGTAGGCATCATTTGAAGATACAGTACAATATCCTGGGAGTGTTTTCTTGTTAAGGTTTCGTTTATATGCGTTTCTTTCTGGGGGTTTTAGTCTGTCCTTGAGGCAGAAAAACCTCTACTGTATGTTGTACCTTCTACTACTGCTGAACCAGAAGGAGAAAAAAATGGACTGTCATTTTGAAAACTTAGATGGTTTGGCTCTTTGTTCCCAAGTGTCATGTGAGTTCATGTACAGTAAATGATAATGATAATGATGATGATGACTCTTAATAATGTTCTGCACAGAGTGTACTGCTATACATTGTGCAGGTATTGTATCGTTATGGTGGGGCTGGCTCGATGTTGAACCTTAAAAGCAAGCAAATAGGAAAACTGTTCTAAGTGTGAGTGTGACACCTGCCTTTGAGTGAGTGGTTGCAGCTACTGTGGTGTAAAGTACCATATCTCTGTGTGTAACTCTGATGTCAAAGGCATGTGGTTTTAAATGTGCTTTTTAGCCAATGTAGAATGAAACTCCTTTTGTGCACTTTCTGAAAGACAAAAAAATAACCCATTGAAAAATGCCAGCATTTGGGTCTCGACTTGTACGAAACCAGAGAGACCGTGTGGCCAATAGCAGATGACATTTTATTCATCCCCCAGCAGAATGGAGGGCTACAGATAAATGCATTGTTTCGCCAGTATGTTGATGTTCAATGTAAAAAAAGAAACGCCCTGTACATTACTCTGGATGTTGAAAAAAAAAAGGCTTTTCGGGGGCTTCACTTTTGATTCACTCTGTGTGTCAGAGCTTGCATACTAGGCCTACATAGATAGATAGCGAGCGATGCTTTCCTTTCCAAACATAAAAGCCCCTTTTGTTTTATAACAAACCAAAATAGATTGATGGGAAGTAAAGTTTGGTTCTCAGGTGATCATGGAGAGCTGCAGAAAAGGCCAGCTAGTCAACTGAGGCTAGAGGCGATCATTGAGCTCTCATGTGAGATGAGAAGTTGAACGTGGGAGTTGGAGATTGATTCGCCAGGCTGCATCATCTCCATCCTAGATTTAGGAGGAGGCGTTTTGTTGCATAAACAAAGTGTGTCCATCACTCAAATGAATGTCAAAGCCATTTTCTTTTTTCTTTTTTAATGACTTCTATCTCGCCACCAATCCCCAAACCACTGGTCTTGGGTAAACCTTTCCCAAGGAAGTGTCCTTTTGATGCATTTAATTTAAAAATGTAACGTTATTCTTCTTCTCTTGAAATGCACGAGATTACTAATCCCCCCCCCCCCCCCCCCCCCCGAGATAATTTAGACTGTGAATATCCTACTACCCTATTTGATATGGCATGACCTCCTTTTAAACTGCTTGATAAAACTGTCTATACTGAGGTATGAGAGACCGTGAAAACATAACCTCCCCCCCCCCCCCCTCCCAAAAAAACCTAAAAAACATGTGTGAGAAAATGAATAGGCCTACAGCCTGTGGTTGATTCCATGCCCACGCACGAGCTTATGCTCATTTAAGCCTGATTCGTACTCCGTTGAACAACAGCGCCTAGCAGACCTATAAACTCACAACACATCGTGTACACACAACACATTTTGTGAGCTCGTAATTCAGCTATTTTCTGCTTGCAATGGAGCCTAAATTAGGCATTATAGTACTGAGTGATGGAACACTAGCGAGGAGTTCTATTGAAGAGTATCGAAGCTTCCCAAAAGCAATTAATTTGGCATTGTGATTCGTTTGGGTCGGGCCGAGTCAAACCCATCGAATTCTATTTCATCTGTTTTGGTTATTTATATTTGAACAGAGGGAGGCACACCCTAGCACCCTAGACCCTAAACCCTAGCACCCTAGCACCCTAGTCTCACTTCAATTTAAAATCTGTTCTTTTTTGTGGAGGCTCGAGATAAACATATAGTCACCTTTAAACACATGCACGCACGCACGCACGCACGCACGCACGCACGCACAGAAAAGGAATGTCTGGTAAAGCGGCACTTTCCACCAGGCTAACCAAAAAACAAAAGTCTCCCTCGCCTTCCCACCAACAACACACCCATGATCCCCACCCCTGTTAGCTTCTGCCATCCCAAGCTACAGTATATGTGGTCTTATCATTGTGTGCCTTTCTCGATCCTCTCATTTCAGGCTAAGTTATGTTTACACTTAGCAGACCACGGTTCAAATCCTGCTTAAAAACAACTACAACACAAAACAATTGGTATGGGGGGGGGGGGGGTAACTAATATAGGGTACATTAAAGACATTTGTCTCTTATAGACAGGTTGGGGGGGGGGGGGGGGGGTTGTTGTTATCACTATTGTCATGGTGACATTATCATTTTTGCTACAAAGACGCTGAGGTGTTGTTACGGTAAATAAACTGTGATCTTCTCATTCTGTTGATTCAGGTATACTCCCCCCCCCCCAATACCGCGTGGACAGTTTCTGTTTCTGTTTACGACCGACATGCTTCATAATCCTAGATAATGCATCAGTGTGCAGGGCATTATTTTGAACCAAGTGGAAGTCTCTGTACATATTTGTATTAAGAAGAAAACAGTGTTATTGTTGTTGTATTGAAGACAAAGTTGAAACATGATACAAAAAAAGTAAAAAATAAAAAATAAATAGTAGAGTTTGTGACAAAAATTACAAAAAAAATGTAATACAAAAATCCATAGTCAAGACTTGTCCTGCTGAACACATTTTTACAGAGATGAACTATTTTTACTGGTGATTTTGTAGGCATTGATATCGATATCCTTTTGAAAAATAGTACAAATACTTCCAATATGTACTTAAGCACTTCCACAACGATAGATTGTATGGTGTTTCTTTTTGTCACTTTTGTAGAGGTGTCGGTTCCTTTGCTACAAACTGTACTGCACCGCTTTTGTAAAGCAGGACAAGTCTTGGCTGTGTGTATCCTCAATGGTCTGTTGTTTATTTTCTTTTTTTCCCTTCTTTATTTTTTTATTTTTTGGGGGAATTAAATTGCTGTAGATGGCGGCCATTTTTTTTCGTGACCGTGTGTTTGTGTACTCGTGTACATGTTTTCCCCTGTTTCTGTGTCAGTGTTATATGAAGCAGAGAAGTGATGTCAGTTATTGTGGGGGTTCCAACCATTTTAAATGTTCTCTATGACTAAAAAAACACGAATAAAGAATAATAGACAAGTGTGTCTCGGTCTGTACCATTAAGTGTGTGTGTGTGCGTGCGTGTGTGCATGTGCGTGTGCACGTGCTCATGTGTGTGTGTGCGTGCACGTGTGTGCGTGTGTGTGCATGTATTTGTGCGTGTGCGTGTGCACGTGTGCGTGTGCGTGCATGTATTTGTGCGTGTGCACGTGCGTGTGCGCGTGCACATGTGTGTGTGTGTGTGTGTGTGTGCGTGTGCGTGCATGTGTGCGTGTTATTGTGTGTGCGCATGCACATGTGTATGTGTGCGTGCGTGCGTGTGCACATGTGTGTGTGTGTGAGTGTGTGCATGTGCGTGTGCGTGTGCGTGCATGGTGTGCGTGTGCACGTGAGTGCGCATGCGTGCGTGTAGCCCAAATGTTCCCTATATTATGTGGTCTGTAGGCCTACTCCCATGGTCTCGCGAGAATGACGGTTGGGAGGCAGAGTCCATACTGTAAGTGCATACAGTATGCTATATATAGCTTGCCTGAATGGCCACACTGTCAGATGGAATATCCCTGAACAAAATGGGCACTTCAATGTATTGCTAACATACAGTAGGCCTACATGCACTGTAGCTTTTATAGTTGAACAGTGCTGCCATCTGCTGGTCCATTTATTGTCTACAAGCAGCCCCCATTCCAGGGGCTTCACCATTAACCTTCTATTTTACAATGTTCAATTATGTATTCATGGGTAATAGGTAATGAACTATCGAAAGCTTGATTGTTTTATTTCCTGTTTGCTAAGTATTGGCATCAAAATAGGCTATTGGATACTTAAATAACTCACAAACAACTGATGTGTCTTTTATTACAGGGCTCTGTGAATTAATTCACCTAATTCCTTTGTTGAAGTTGCTGTTGAAATGAATAGGAGGTCCAAGCAGGCATATTTCCTTCTTTCCATTTATTGATCAGCAATAAATGGTTACAAGCATTCGTTCCATGGTTACAGCATATTGAGGCCTTCATCCCAGGCAGAGCGCCTAGGTTCCCCTTGTCTCTCTCTGCTGTCCCTCACTCACAGTTCTAACTGATTCTCTGTTCCATTTTATACATCCCTAATCTGTGTGTGTGTGTGTGTGTGTGTGTGTGTGTGTGTGTGTGTGTGTGTGTGTGTGTGTGTGTGTGTGTGTGTGTGTGTGTGTGTGTGTGTGTGTGTGTGTGTGTGTGTGTGTGTGTTGACCCTTAAGGCTCTATTGCCTCTTGTCAACAAGTTACCACAGGTGGTCTTATTTTCAAAGCATTCTTCAGTGTGGTAAAACCTCACAATGTCCACTATATAGCAGGATCTCACAGCTGTTACAAACTGACTATCTTAAAGTATCCCTAGGCTATCTTAGTGACTTGCTATTCTAAATGACCTCTTCACTCGGCTTCCCTGCATGTGAACTATAGGCTGAAGTGTTAGGCTATATGTGTACAATTATGACATATGTTGAGAGGCATAAGCTATCAAAATATACATCACTACAAAACATTTCAAAGCAAAGATTTCCAGCGTGTGTCTCCACAGTAATCTGAATTATAAAAAGTGTTAATGGAGTTTCTTTCTGGAGTTTTTTATAAATGTCTCAAATTTGAAAGCACTATATTTCTAAAACTATGAAACATTTAAAAGATTCCTTTTCTTATAGACTAATAGCATGCCAAGGTTTTTGCTATTGCCATTGAGAATGCATTGGGCGATTAAGTTACATTTCAAAGTAAAAAGTTCCAGCATGTGTGCCCAGCTGAATTATGAAAAGTGTGAAACGAGTTTCTAGGTGAAAGTGACGTGCCATAGAGCTGCCATTGAGCCCCATTATAAAAGTCTCAAATTTGAAAGCACTATATTTCTAAAACTATGACACCTTTCAAAGATTCCTTTTCAGGCAAACATGTCCACCATAAGATGAACCTAAGTGGGCTAGAATGGGGTTGGTAGGTTTAAGTATGTAGGACTAGTAGCATGCCAAAGTTTGTGCTATTGCCATAGAGAATGCATTGGGCGTTTAAGTTAAATAACTCAGAAACTACAAAACATTTAAAAGTAAAAAGTTCCAGCATGTGTCTCCACAGTAAGCTGAATAATAAAAAGTGTGAATGTAGTTTCTAGGTGAAAGTGATTTTTTGACGTGCCAAAATCTGCCATTGAGCCCTATTATAAAAGTCTCAAATTTGAAAGCTATATATTTCTAAAACTATGAAACATTTCAAATATTCCTTTTCAGGCAAACATATCCACCGTAAGATGAACCTAAGTAGGCTAGAATGGGGTTGCTAGGTGTAAGTATGTAGGCTTCTCTGTTGTTAGCAAAACATGCTAATGTTTCTCATCCTCCGCAACACCCATACACCCATACACCGCTATACTTTTAAGTATGTTGCGGTAGAGAGAAAGTCATCATTTTTGACCATGGGATAAAGCCCATACCGTACGGCATACTATAGCACGCCGCTTTTCATCATTTTTGAGGATTAAAAAAAAAAAAAAAAAAGGGTTATAGCCCATTGTTTTTTTGATTTTTTTTTTTTTTTTTTTTATCCTCGTCTTTTATCATTTTTGACCATGGGCTATAGCCCATACCGGCGTACGGCATACTATAGCATGCCGCTTTTCATCATTTTTGAGGATTAAAAAAAAAAAAAAGAAGAAGAAAAACATGGGTTATATAGCCCATCGTTTTTTGAATTTTTGAAAAAAAAATTATCCTCGTTTTTCATCATTTTTAACCATCCCACTGAGCAATAGCCGGCTATTAGACGTGCGTCTAAAAATGGGATAAAAAACATCAAAAAATAGACGTCTAAAAATAGACGTCTAAAACACGTCTGTTTTTAGACGTCTATTTTTAGACTTTATCCCATTTTTAGACGCTCGTCTAATAGCCCATATCATACTATAGCGCGCCGCTTTTCATCATTTTTGAGGATTTGAAAAAAATGAAAAAAAAACAAAACATGGGTTATAGCCCATCGTTTTTTGAATTTTTGAATTTTTTTTTTATCCTCGTTTTTCATAATTTTTGACCATGGGCTATAGCCCATACCGTACGGCATACTATAGCATGCCGCTTTTCATCATTTTTGAGGATTTGAAAAAAGTTAAAAAAATTAAAAAAACATGGGTTATAGCCCATCGTTTTTTGAATTTTTGAAAAAAATATTAATCCTCGTTTTTCATCATTTCTGACCATGGGCTATAGCCCATACCGTACGGCATACTATAGCATGCCGTTTTTCATCGTCTAAAAATCGTCTAAAAATGGGATAAAAAACATCTAAAAATAGAGGTCTAAAAAACTTCTATTTTTAGACGTTTTTTATCCCATTTTTAGACGCTCGTCTAATAGCCCATATCGTACGGCATACTATAGCACGCTGTTTTTCATCATTTTTGAGGATTTTTAAAAATGAAAAAAAAAAAACATGGATTATAGCCCATCGTTTTTTGAATTTTAGATATATTTTTTTATCCTCGTTTTTCATCATTTTTTACCATGGGCTATAGCCCATACCGTACGGCATACTATAGCATGCCGCTTTTCATCATTTTTGAGGATTTGAAAAAAAAAAAAAACATGGGTTATAGCCCATCGTTTTTTGAATTTTAGATTTTTTTAATCCTCGTTTTTCATCATTTTTGACCATGGGCTATAGCCCATACCGTACGGCATACTATAGCATGCCGTTTTTCATCATTTTTGAGGATTAAAAAAAAAAAAAAAAAAAAACATGGGTTATAGCCCATCGTTTTTTGAATTTTTGAAAAAAATATTAATCCTCGTTTTTCATCATTTCTGACCATGGGCTATAGCCCATACCGTACGGCATACTATAGCATGCCGTTTTTCATCGTCTAAAAATCGTCTAAAAATGGGATAAAAAACATATAAAAATAGAGGTCTAAAAAACTTCTAAAAATAGACATCTAAAACACGTCTATTTTTAGACGTTTTTTATCCCATTTTTAGACGCTCGTCTAATAGCCCATATCGTACGGCATACTATAGCACGCTGTTTTTCATCATTTTTGAGGATTTAAAAAAAACAAAAAAAAAACAACATGGGTTATAGCCCATCGTTTTTTGAATTTTAGATATATTTTTTTATCCTCGTTTTTCATCATTTTTTACCATGGGCTATAGCCCATACCGTACGGCATACTATAGCATGCCGCTTTTCATCATTTTTGAGGATTAAAAAAAAAACAAAAAAACAAAAAAAACATGGGTTATAGCCCATCGTTTTTTGAATTTTAAAAAAAATTATTAATCCTCGTTTTTCATCATTTCTGACCATGGGCTATAGCCCATACCGTACGGCATACTATAGCATGCCGTTTTTCATCATTTTTGAGGATTTGAAAAAAAGAAAAAAAAAGAAAAAAAAAACATGGGTTATAGCCCATCGTTTTTTGAATTTTTGAAAAAAAGTATTAATCCTCGTTTTTCATCATTTCTGACCATGGGCTATAGCCCATACCGTACGGCATACTATAGCATGCCGCTTTTCATCATTTTTGAGGATTTGAAAAAAAAAAAAAAACATGGGTTATAGCCCATCGTTTTTTGAATTTTAGATTTTTTTAATCCTCGTTTTTCATCATTTTTGACCATGGGCTATAGCCCATACCGTACGGCATACTATAGCATGCCGTTTTTCATCATTTTTGAGGATTAAAAAAAAGAAAAAAAAAAAAACATGGGTTATAGCCCATCGTTTTTTGAATTTTTGAAAAAAATATTAATCCTCGTTTTTCATCATTTCTGACCATGGGCTATAGCCCATACCGTACGGCATACTATAGCATGCCGTTTTTCATCGTCTAAAAATCGTCTAAAAATGGGATAAAAAACATATAAAAATAGAGGTCTAAAAAACTTCTAAAAATAGACATCTAAAACACGTCTATTTTTAGACGATTTTTATCCCATTTTTAGACGCTCGTCTAATAGCGCATATCGTACGGCATACTATAGCACGCTGTTTTTCATCATTTTTGAGGATTAAAAAAAAAAAAAAAAAAAACAACATGGGTTATAGCCCATCGTTTTTTGAATTTTAGATATATTTTTTTATCCTCGTTTTTCATCATTTTTTACCATGGGCTATAGCCCATACCGTACGGCATACTATAGCATGCCGCTTCTCATCATTTTTGAGGATTAAAAAAAAAAAAAAAAAAAAAAAAAAACATGGGTTATAGCCCATCGTTTTTTGAATTTAAAAAAAAAATATTAATCCTCGTTTTTCATCATTTCTGACCATGGGCTATAGCCCATACCGTACGGCATACTATAGCATGCCGTTTTTCATCATTTTTGAGGATTTGAAAAAAAGAAAAAAAAAGAAAAAAAAAACATGGGTTATAGCCCATCGTTTTTTGAATTTTTGAAAAAAAGTATTAATCCTCGTTTTTCATCATTTCTGACCATGGGCTATAGCCCATACCGTACGGCATACTATAGCATGCCGTTTTTCATCATTTTTGAGGATTTGAAAAAAAAAACAAACATGGGTTATAGCCCATCGTTTTTTGAATTTTAGATTTTTTTAATCCTCGTTTTTCATCATTTTTGACCATGGGCTATAGCCCATACCGTACGGCATACTATAGCATGCCGTTTTTCATCATTTTTGAGAATTTGAAAAAAGATGAAAAAAAAACAAAACATGGGTTATAGCCCATTGTTTTTTAAATTTTTGAAAAAAAGATTGAATCCTCGTTTTTCATCATTTTTGACCATCCCACTGAGCAATAGCCGGCTATTAGACGTGCGTCTAAAAATGTGATAAAAAACATCTAAAAATAGACGTCTAAAAAACTTCTAAAAATAGACGTCTAAAACACGTCTATTTTTAGACGTTTTTTATCCCATTTTTAGACGCTCGTCTAATAGCCCATATCGTACGCCATACTATAGCACGCTGTTTTTCATCATTTTTGAGGATTAAAAAAAAATGAAAAAAAAAAAAACATGGGTTATAGCCCATCGTTTTTTGAATTTTAGATTATTTTTTTTATCCTCGTTTTTCATATTTTTTTACCATGGGCTATAGCCCATACCGTACGGCATACTATAGCATGCCGTTTTTCATCATTTTTGAGGATTTGAAAAAAAAATGAAAAAAAAAACAAAACATGGGTTATAGCCCATCGTTTTTTGAACTTTTGATTTTTTTTTAAATCCTCGTTTTTCATCATTTTTGACCATGGGCTAAAGCCCATACCGTACGGCGTACTATAGCATGCCGTTTTTCATCATTTTTGAGGATTTGAAAAAAATGAAAAAAAACAAAAAAAACATGGGTTATAGCCCATCGGTTTTTGAATTTTTGAATACATTTTTTTATCCTCGTTTTTCATCATTTTTGACCATGGGCTAAAGCCCATACCGTACGGCATACTATAGCACGCCGTTTTTCATCATTTTTGAGGATTTAAAAAAAAAGAAAAAAAAAAGACATGGGTTATAGCCCATCTTTTTTTGAATTTTTGAAAAAAAATTGAATCCTCGTTTTCATCATATTTGACCATCCCACTGAGCAATAGCCGGCTTTTAGACGTGCGTCTAAAAATGGGATAAAAAACATCTAAAAATAGACGTCTAAAAAACGTCTAAAAATAGACGTCTAAAACACGTCTATTTTTAGACGTGTTTTAGACGTCTATTTTTTGACGTTTTTTTATCCCATTTTTAGACGCTCATCTAATAGCCCATATCGTACGGCATACTATAGCACGCTGTTTTTCATCATTTTTGAGGATTTGAAAAAAATGCGAAAAAAAACAACATGGGTTATAGCCCATCGTTTTTTGAATTAAAAAAAAAAAAATTAATCCTCGTTTTTCATCATTTTTGACCATGGGCTATAGCCCATACCGTACGGCATACTATAGCATGCCGTTTTTCATCATTTTTGAGGATTTGAAAAAAAAAAAAAAAAAAAAAACATGGGTTATAGCCCATCGGTTTTTGAATTTTTGAAAAAAAATTTAATCCTCGTTTTTCATCATTTTTGACCATCCCACTGAGCAATAGCCGGCTATTAGACGTGCGTCTAAAAATGGGATAAAAAACATCTAAAAATAGACGTCTAAAAAACGTCTAAAAATAGACGTCTAAAACACGTCTATTTTTAGACGTCTATTTTTAGACGTTTTTTATCCCATTTTTAGACGCTCGTCTAATAGCCCATATCGTACGCCATACTATAGCACGCTGTTTTTCATCATTTTTGAGGATAAAAAAAAAAAGAAAAAAAAAAAACATGGGTTATAGCCCATCGTTTTTTGAATTTTAGATTTTTTTTTTTATCCTCGTTTTTCATATTTTTTTACCATGGGCTATAGCCCATACCGTACGGCATACTATAGCATGCCGTTTTTCATCATTTTTGAGGATTTGAAAAAAAAAGAAAAAAAAAACAAAACATGGGTTATAGCCCATCGTTTTTTGAACTTTTGATTTTTTTTTAAATCCTCGTTTTTCATCATTTTTGACCATGGGCTAAAGCCCATACCGTACGGCGTACTATAGCATGCCGTTTTTCATCATTTTTGAGGATTTGAAAAAAATGAAAAAAAACAAAAAAAACATGGGTTATAGCCCATCGGTTTTTGAATTTTTGAATACATTTTTTTATCCTCGTTTTTCATCATTTTTGACCATGGGCTAAAGCCCATACCGTACGGCATACTATAGCACGCCGTTTTTCATCATTTTTGAGGATTTAAAAAAAAAGAAAAAAAAAAGACATGGGTTATAGCCCATCTTTTTTTGAATTTTTGAAAAAAAATTGAATCCTCGTTTTCATCATATTTGACCATCCCACTGAGCAATAGCCGGCTTTTAGACGTGCGTCTAAAAATGGGATAAAAAACATCTAAAAATAGACGTCTAAAAAACGTCTAAAAATAGACGTCTAAAACACGTCTATTTTTAGACGTGTTTTAGACGTCTATTTTTTGACGTTTTTTTATCCCATTTTTAGACGCTCATCTAATAGCCCATATCGTACGGCATACTATAGCACGCTGTTTTTCATCATTTTTGAGGATTTGAAAAAAATGCGAAAAAAAACAACATGGGTTATAGCCCATCGTTTTTTGAATTAAAAAAAAAAAAATTAATCCTCGTTTTTCATCATTTTTGACCATGGGCTATAGCCCATACCGTACGGCATACTATAGCATGCCGTTTTTCATCATTTTTGAGGATTTGAAAAAAACAAACAAAAAAAAAAACATGGGTTATAGCCCATCGGTTTTTGAATTTTTGAAAAAAAATTGAATCCTCGTTTTTCATCATTTTTGACCATCCCACTGAGCAATAGCCGGCTATTAGACGTGCGTCTAAAAATGGGATAAAAAACATCTAAAAATAGACGTCTAAAAAACGTCTAAAAATAGACGTCTAAAACACGTCTATTTTTAGACGTCTATTTTTAGACGTTTTTTATCCCATTTTTAGACGCTCGTCTAATAGCCCATATCGTACGGCATACTATAGCACGCTGTTTTTCATCATTTTTGAGCATTTGAAAAAAACGAAAAAAAAAAAAAACATGGGTTATAGCCCATCGAGTTATAGCCCATCGTTTTTTGAATTCATTCATCATTTGAGGATTTTTTTATTTCTTTTTTTAAATCCTCGTTTTTCATCATTTTTTGACCATCCCACTGAGCAATAGCCGGTTATTAGACGTGCGTCTAAAAATGGGATAAAAAACGTCTAAAAATAGACGTCTAAAAAACGTCTAAAAATAGACGTCTAAAACACGTCTATTTTTTGACGTGTTTTAGACGTCTATTTTTAGAAGTTTTTATCCTATTTTTAGACGCTCGTTTAATAGCCCATATCATACGGCATACCCTAGCACGCCGTTTTTCATCATTTTTGAGGATTTGAAAATAATAAAAAAAAACATGGGTTATAGCCCATCGTTTTTTGATTTTTGGATTTTTTTCCAAATCCTCAAAAATGATGAAAAACGGCGTGCTATAGCATGCCGTACGGTATAGGCTATAGACCATGGTCAAAAATGGGATAAAAAATGTCTAAAAATAGACGTCTATTTTTAGACGTTTTTATCCAGTTTTTAGACACTTGTCTAATAGCCCATACCGTACGGCATACTATAGCACGCCATTTTTCATCATTTTTGAGGATTTGAAAAAAATGAAGAAAAAAAAACGATGGGTTATACGATGGGCCCATCGTTTTTTGATTTGGTGATTTTTTTTTAAAATCCTCAAAAATGATGAAAAACGGCGTGCTATAGTATGCCGAACGGTAGGGGCTATAGCCCATGTTCAAAAATTATGAAAAACGAGGTTAAAAAAAAATATCAAAATTTCTAAAAACGATGGGCTATAACCCATGTTTTTGAAATTTTGATTTTTTTTTCAAATCCTCAAAAATGATGAAAAACGGCGTGCTATAGTATGCCGAACGGTAGGGGCTATAGCCCATGTTCAAAAATGATGAAAAACCAGGTTAAAAAAAAATCAAAATTTCAAAAAACGATGGGCTATAACCCATGTTTTTTGAAATTTTGAATTTTTTTTAAATCCTCAAAAATGATGAAAAACGGCGTGCTATAGTATGCCGTACGGTAGGGGCTATAGCCCATGTTAAAAAATTATGAAAAACGAGGTTACATTTTTTTTTCAAAATTTCAAAAAACGATGGGCTATAACCCATGTTTTTGAAATTTAGATTTTTTTTCAAATCCTCAAAAATGATGAAAAACGGCGTGCTATAGTATGCCGAACGGTAGGGGCTATAGCCCATGTTCAAAAATGATGAAAAACTAGGTTAATTTTTTTTTTCAAAATTTCAAAAAACGATGGGCTATAACCCATGTTTTTGAAATTTTGAATTTTTTTCAAATCCTCAAAAATGATGAAAAACGGCGTGCTATAGTATGCCGTACGGTAGGGGCTATAGCCCATGTTCAAAAATGACGAAAAACGAGGTTAAAAAAAAAGAAAAAATTCAAAAAACGATGGGCTATAACCCATGTTTTTTGAAATTTGTAATTTTTTCAAATCCTCAAAAATGATGAAAATCGGCGTGCTATAGTATGCTGTACGGTAGGGGATATAGCTCATGTTCAAAAATGATGAAAAACAAGGTTGAACTTTTTTTTCAAAATTTCAAAAAACCATGGGCTATAACCCATGTTTTTGAAATTTTGAATTTTTTTCAAATCCTCAAAAATGATGAAAAACGGCGTGCTATAGTATGCCGAACGGTAGGGGCTATAGCCCATGTTCAAAAATGATGAAAAACGAGGTTACATTTTTTTTTCAAAATTTCAAAAAACGATGGGCTATAACCCATGTTTTTTGAAATTTGTAATTTTTTCAAATCCTCAGAAATGATGAAAATCGGCGTGCTATAGTATGCTGTACGGTAGGGGCTATAGCCCATGTTCAAAAATGATGAAAAACAAGGTTGAATTTTTTTTTCAAAATTTCAAAAAACGATGGGCTATAACCCATGTTTTTGAAATTTTGAAATTTTTTCAAATCCTCAAAAATGATGAAAATCGGCGTGCTATAGTATGCCGTACGGTAGGGGCTATAGCCCATGTTCAAAAATGATGAAAAACGAGGTTAAAAAAAGAATAATAATAATAAAAAACGATGGGCTATAACCCATGTTTTTTGAAATTTTGAATTTTTTTTAAATCCTCAAAAATGATGAAAAACGGCGTGCTATAGTATGCCGTACGGTAGGGGCTATAGCCCATGTTAAAAAAATATGAAAAACGAGGTTACATTTTTTTTTCAAAATTTCAAAAAACGATGGGCTATAACCCATGTTTTTGAAATTTAGATTTTTTTTCAAATCCTCAAAAATGATGAAAAACGGCGTGCTATAGTATGCCGAACGGTAGGGGCTATAGCCCATGTTCAAAAATGATGAAAAACTAGGTTAATTTTTTTTTTCAAAATTTCAAAAAACGATGGGCTATAACCCATGTTTTTGAAATTTTGAATTTTTTTCAAATCCTCAAAAATGATGAAAAACGGCGTGCTATAGTATGCCGTACGGTAGGGGCTATAGCCCATGTTCAAAAATGACGAAAAACGAGGTTAAAAAAAAAGAAAAAATTCAAAAAACGATGGGCTATAACCCATGTTTTTTGAAATTTGTAATTTTTTCAAATCCTCAAAAATGATGAAAATCGGCGTGCTATAGTATGCTGTACGGTAGGGGATATAGCCCATGTTCAAAAATGATAAAAAACAAGGTTGAACTTTTTTTTCAAAATTTCAAAAAACCATGGGCTATAACCCATGTTTTTGAAATTTTGAATTTTTTTCAAATCCTCAAAAATGATGAAAAACGGCGTGCTATAGTATGCCGAACGGTAGGGGCTATAGCCCATGTTCAAAAATGATGAAAAACGAGGTTACATTTTTTTTTCAAAATTTCAAAAAAACGATGGGCTATAACCCATGTTTTTGAAATTTTTAAATGTTTTCAAATCCTCAAAAATGATGAAAATCGGCGTGCTATAGTATGCCGTACGGTAGGGGCTATAGCCCATGTTCAAAAATGATGAAAAACGAGGTTAAAAAAAAAAAAAAAAAAAAAAAAAACGATGGGCTATAACCCATGTTTTTGAAATTTTGATTTTTTTTCAAATCCTCAAAAATGATGAAAAACGGCGTGCTATAGTATGCCGAACGGTAGGGGCTATAGCCCATGTTCAAAAATTATGAAAAACCAGGTTAAAAAAAATCAAAATTTCAAAAAACTATGGGCTATAAACCATGTTTTTGTAATTTAGATTTTTTTTCAAATCCTCAAAAATGATGAAAAACGGCGTGCTATAGTATGCCGAACGGTAGGGGCTATAGCCCATGTTCAAAAATGATGAAAAACTAGGTTAATTTTTTTTTTTTAAATTTAAAAAAACGATGGGCTATAACCCATGTTTTTGAAAATTTGATTTTTTTTCAAATCCTCAAAAATGATGAAAAACGGCGTGCTATAGTATGCCGTACGGTAGGGGCTATAGCCCATGTTCAAAAATGATGAAAAACAAGGTTGAATTTTTTTTTCAAAATTTAAAAAAACGATGGGCTATAACCCATGTTTTTGAAATTTTGATTTTTTTTCAAATCCTCAAAAATGATGAAAAACGGCGTGCTATAGTATGCCGAACGGTAGGGGCTATAGCCCATGTTCAAAAATGATGAAAAAAGAGGTTAATCTTTTTTTCAAAATGTTAAAAAACGATGGGCTATAACCCATGTTTTTGAAATTTAGATTTTTTTTCAAATCCTCAAAAATGATGAAAAACGGCGTGCTATAGTATGCTGTACGGTAGGGGCTATAGCCCATGTTCAAAAATGATGAAAAACGAGGTAATTTTTTTTTTCAAAATTTCAAAAAACGATGGGCTATAACCCATGTTTTTGAAATTTTGATTTTTTTTCAAATCCTCAAAAATGATGAAAAACGGCGTGCTATAGTATGCCGAACGGTAGGGGCTATAGCCCATGTTCAAAAATTATGAAAAACCAGGTTAAAAAAAATCAAAATTTCAAAAAACGATGGGCTATAAACCATGTTTTTGTAATTTAGATTTTTTTTCAAATCCTCAAAAATGATGAAAAACGGCGTGCTATAGTATGCCGAACGGTAGGGGCTATAGCCCATGTTCAAAAATGATGAAAAACTAGGTTAATTTTTTTTTTTTAATTTAAAAAAACGATGGGCTATAACCCATGTTTTTGAAATTTTGATTTTTTTTCAAATCCTCAAAAATGATGAAAAACGGCGTGCTATAGTATGCCGAACGGTAGGGGCTATAGCCCATGTTCAGAAATGATGAAAAAAGAGGTTAATCTTTTTTTCAAAATGTTAAAAAACGATGGGCTATAACCCATGTTTTTGAAATTTAGATTTTTTTTCAAATCCTCAAAAATGATGAAAAACGGCGTGCTATAGTATGCTGTACGGTAGGGGCTATAGCCCATGTTCAAAAATGATGAAAAACGAGGTAATTTTTTTTTTCAAAATTTCAAAAAACGATGGGCTATAACCCATGTTTTTGAAATTTTGATTTTTTTTCAAATCCTCAAAAATGATTAAAAACGGCGTGCTATAGTATGCTGTACGGTAGGGGCTATAGCCCATGTTCAAAAATGATGAAAAACGAGGTAAATTTTTTTTTTCAAAATTTCAAAAAACGATGGGCTATAACCCATGTTTTTTGAAATTTTGATTTTTTTTCAAATCCTCAAAAATGATGAAAAACGGCATGCTATAGTATGCCAAATGGTAGGGGCTATAGCCCATGTTCAAAAATGATGAAAAACTAGGTTAAAAAAAAATTCAAAATAAAAAAAAACGATGGGCTATAACCCATGTTTTTTGAAATTTTGAATTTTTTTCAAATCCTCAAAAATGATGAAAAACGGCGTGCTATAGTATGCCGAACGGTAGGGGCTATAGCCCATGTTCAAAAATGATGAAAAACGAGGTTACATTTTTTTTTCAAAATTTCAAAAAAACGATGGGCTATAACCCATGTTTTTGAAAATTTGAATTTTTTTCAAATCCTCAAAAATGATGAAAAACGGCGTGCTATAGTATGCCGTACGGTAGGGGCTATAGCCCATGTTCAAAAATGATGAAAAACAAGGTTGAATTTTTTTTTCAAAATTTAAAAAAACGATGGGCTATAACCCATGTTTTTGAAATTTTGATTTTTTTTCAAATCCTCAAAAATGATGAAAAACGGCGTGCTATAGTATGCCGAACGGTAGGGGCTATAGCCCATGTTCAAAAATGATGAAAAAAGAGGTTAATCTTTTTTTCAAAATGTTAAAAAACGATGGGCTATAACCCATGTTTTTGAAATTTAGATTTTTTTTCAAATCCTCAAAAATGATGAAAAACGGCGTGCTATAGTATGCTGTACGGTAGGGGCTATAGCCCATGTTCAAAAATGATGAAAAACGAGGTAATTTTTTTTTTCAAAATTTCAAAAAACGATGGGCTATAACCCATGTTTTTGAAATTTTGATTTTTTTTCAAATCCTCAAAAATGATGAAAAACGGCGTGCTATAGTATGCCGAACGGTAGGGGCTATAGCCCATGTTCAAAAATTATGAAAAACCAGGTTAAAAAAAATCAAAATTTCAAAAAACGATGGGCTATAAACCATGTTTTTGTAATTTAGATTTTTTTTCAAATCCTCAAAAATGATGAAAAACGGCGTGCTATAGTATGCCGAACGGTAGGGGCTATAGCCCATGTTCAAAAATGATGAAAAACTAGGTTAATTTTTTTTTTTTAAATTTAAAAAAACGATGGGCTATAACCCATGTTTTTGAAATTTTGATTTTTTTTCAAATCCTCAAAAATTATGAAAAACGGCGTGCTATAGTATGCCGAACGGTAGGGGCTATAGCCCATGTTCAGAAATGATGAAAAAAGAGGTTAATCTTTTTTTCAAAATGTTAAAAAACGATGGGCTATAACCCATGTTTTTGAAATTTAGATTTTTTTTCAAATCCTCAAAAATGATGAAAAACGGCGTGCTATAGTATGCTGTACGGTAGGGGCTATAGCCCATGTTCAAAAATGATGAAAAACGAGGTAATTTTTTTTTCAAAATTTCAAAAAACGATGGGCTATAACCCATGTTTTTGAAATTTTGATTTTTTTTCAAATCCTCAAAAATGATTAAAAACGGCGTGCTATAGTATGCTGTACGGTAGGGGCTATAGCCCATGTTCAAAAATGATGAAAAACGAGGTTAATTTTTTTTTTCAAAATTTCAAAAAACGATGGGCTATAACCCATGTTTTTTGAAATTTTGATTTTTTTTCAAATCCTCAAAAATGATGAAAAACGGCATGCTATAGTATGCCGAATGGTAGGGGCTATAGCCCATGTTAAAAAATGATGAAAAACTAGGTTAAAAAAAAATTCAAAATTAAAAAAAACGATGGGCTATAACCCATGTTTTTTGAAATTTTGAATTTTTTTCAAATCCTCAAAAATTATGAAAAACGGCGTGCTATAGTATGCCGAACGGTAGGGGCTATAGCCCATGTTCAAAAATGATGAAAAACGAGGTAATTTTTTTTTTCCAAAATTTCAAAAAACGATGGGCTATAACCCATGTTTTTTGAAATTTTGAATTTTTTTAAAATCCTCAAAAAATATGAAAATCGGCGTGCTATAGTATGCCGTATGGTAGGGGCTATAGCCCATGTTCAAAAATGATGAAAAACGAGGTTAATTATTTTTTCAAAATTTCAAAAAACGATGGGCTATAACCCATGTT
Organism: Protomyctophum parallelum; assembly: GCF_964188405.1. NCBI lineage: Eukaryota > Metazoa > Chordata > Actinopteri > Myctophiformes > Myctophidae > Protomyctophum > Protomyctophum parallelum. The sequence continues at coordinate 29,719,120 of NC_139705.1, read as the reverse complement.
TTTGAAATTTTGATTTTTTTTCAAATCCTCAAAAATGATTAAAAACGGCGTGCTATAGTATGCTGTACGGTAGGGGCTATAGCCCATGTTCAAAAATGATGAAAAACGAGGTTAAATTTTTTTTTCAAAATTTAAAAAAACGATGGGCTATAACCCATGTTTTTTGAAATTTTGATTTTTTTTCAAATCCTCAAAAATGATGAAAAACGGCATGCTATAGTATGCCGAATGGTAGGGGCTATAGCCCATGTTAAAAAATGATGAAAAACTAGGTTAAAAAAAAATTAAAAATTAAAAAAAACGATGGGCTATAACCCATGTTTTTTGAAATTTTGAAATTTTTTCAAATCCTCAAAAATGATGAAAAACGGCGTGCTATAGTATGCCGAACGGTAGGGGCTATAGCCCATGTTCAAAAATTATGAAAAACGAGGTTAATTTCTTTTTTCAAAATTTCAAAAAACGATGGGCTATAACCCATGTTTTTTGAAATTTGGAATTTTTTTCAAATCCTCAAAAATGATGAAAAACGGCGTGCTATAGTATGCCGTACGGTAGGGGCTATAGCCCATGTTCAAAAATTATAAAAAACGAGGTTAAAAAAAAAATCAAAATTTCAAAAAACGATGGGCTATAACCCATGTTTTTGAAATTTTGATTTTTTTTCAAATCCTCAAATATGATGAAAAACGGCGTGCTATAGTATGCCGAATGGTAGGGGCTATAGCCCATGTTAAAAAATTATGAGAAACGAGGTTAAAAAAAAAATCAAAATTTCTTAAAACGATGGGCTATAACCCATGTTTTTGAAATTTTGATTTTTTTTCAAATCCTCAAATATGATGAAAAACGGCGTGCTATAGTATGCCGAATGGTAGGGGCTATAGCCCATGTTAAAAAATTATGAGAAACGAGGTTAAAAAAAAAATCAAAATTTCAAAAAACGATGGGCTATAACCCATGTTTTTGAAATTTTGAATTTTTTTCAAATCCTCAAAAATGATGAAAAACGGCGTGCTATAGTATGCCGAACGGTAGGGGCTATAGCCCATGTTCAAAAATGATGAAAAACGAGGTTACATTTTTTTTTCAAAATTTCAAAAAACGATGGCCTATAACCCATGTTTTTTGAAATTTTGATTTTTTTTCAAATCCTCAAAAATGATGAAAAACGGCATGCTATAGTATGCCGAATGGTAGGGGCTATAGCCCATGTTCAAAAATGATGAAAAACGAGGTTAAAAAAAAATTCAAAATTTAAAAAAACGATGGGCTATAACCCATGTTTTTTGAAATTTTGATTTTTTTTCAAATCCTCAAAAATGATGAAAACGGCGTGCTATAGTATGCCGTACGGTAGGGGCTAAAAATTCAAAAAACGATGGGCTATAACCCATGTTTTTTGAAATTTGTAATTTTTTCAAATCCTCAAAAATGATGAAAATCGGCGTGCTATAATATGCTGTACGGTAGGGGATATAGCCCATGTTCAAAAATGATGAAAAACAAGGTTGAACTTTTTTTTCAAAATTTCAAAAAACCATGGGCTATAACCCATGTTTTTGAAATTTTGAATTTTTTTCAAATCCTCAAAAATGATGAAAAACGGCGTGCTATAGTATGCCGAACGGTAGGGGCTATAGCCCATGTTCAAAAATGATGAAAAACGAGGTTACATTTTTTTTTCAAAATTTCAAAAAACGATGGGCTATAACCCATGTTTTTTGAAATTTGTAATTTTTTCAAATCCTCAGAAATGATGAAAATCGGCGTGCTATAGTATGCTGTACGGTAGGGGCTATAGCCCATGTTCAAAAATGATGAAAAACAAGGTTGAATTTTTTTTTCAAAATTTCAAAAAACGATGGGCTATAACCCATGTTTTTGAAATTTTGAAATTTTTTCAAATCCTCAAAAATGATGAAAATCGGCGTGCTATAGTATGCCGTACGGTAGGGGCTATAGCCCATGTTCAAAAATGATGAAAAACGAGGTTAAAAAAAGAATAATAATAATAAAAAACGATGGGCTATAACCCATGTTTTTTGAAATTTTGAATTTTTTTTAAATCCTCAAAAATGATGAAAAACGGCGTGCTATAGTATGCCGTACGGTAGGGGCTATAGCCCATGTTAAAAAAATATGAAAAACGAGGTTACATTTTTTTTTCAAAATTTCAAAAAACGATGGGCTATAACCCATGTTTTTGAAATTTAGATTTTTTTTCAAATCCTCAAAAATGATGAAAAACGGCGTGCTATAGTATGCCGAACGGTAGGGGCTATAGCCCATGTTCAAAAATGATGAAAAACTAGGTTAATTTTTTTTTTCAAAATTTCAAAAAACGATGGGCTATAACCCATGTTTTTGAAATTTTGAATTTTTTTCAAATCCTCAAAAATGATGAAAAACGGCGTGCTATAGTATGCCGTACGGTAGGGGCTATAGCCCATGTTCAAAAATGACGAAAAACGAGGTTAAAAAAAAAGAAAAAATTCAAAAAACGATGGGCTATAACCCATGTTTTTTGAAATTTGTAATTTTTTCAAATCCTCAAAAATGATGAAAATCGGCGTGCTATAGTATGCTGTACGGTAGGGGATATAGCCCATGTTCAAAAATGATAAAAAACAAGGTTGAACTTTTTTTTCAAAATTTCAAAAAACCATGGGCTATAACCCATGTTTTTGAAATTTTGAATTTTTTTCAAATCCTCAAAAATGATGAAAAACGGCGTGCTATAGTATGCCGAACGGTAGGGGCTATAGCCCATGTTCAAAAATGATGAAAAACGAGGTTACATTTTTTTTTCAAAATTTCAAAAAACGATGGGCTATAACCCATGTTTTTTGAAATTTGTAATTTTTTCAAATCCTCAGAAATGATGAAAATCGGCGTGCTATAGTATGCTGTACGGTAGGGGCTATAGCCCATGTTCAAAAATGATGAAAAACAAGGTTGAATTTTTTTTTCAAAATTTCAAAAAACGATGGGCTATAACCCATGTTTTTGAAATTTTGAAATTTTTTCAAATCCTCAAAAATGATGAAAATCGGCGTGCTATAGTATGCCGTACGGTAGGGGCTATAGCCCATGTTCAAAAATGATGAAAAACGAGGTTAAAAAAAGAATAATAATAATAAAAAACGATGGGCTATAACCCATGTTTTTTGAAATTTTGATTTTTTTTCAAATCCTCAAAAATGATGAAAAACGGCGTGCTATAGTATGCCGAACGGTAGGGGCTATAGCCCATGTTCAAAAATGACGAAAAACGAGGTTAAAAAAAAAAAAAAAAAATCAAAAAACGATGGGCTATAACCCATGTTTTTTTAAATTTGTAATTTTTTCAAATCCTCAAAAATTATGAAAATCGGCGTGCTATAGTATGCTGTACGGTAGGGGCTATAGCCCATGTTCAAAAATGATGAAAAACAAGGTTGAATTTTTTTTTCAAATCCTCAAAAATGATGAAAAACGGCGTGCTATAGTATGCCGAACGGTAGGGGCTATAGCCCATGTTCAAAAATGATGAAAAACGAGGTTACATTTTTTTTTCAAAATTTCAAAAAAACGATGGGCTATAACCCATGTTTTTGAAATTTTTAAATGTTTTCAAATCCTCAAAAATGATGAAAATCGGCGTGCTATAGTATGCCGTACGGTAGGGGCTATAGCCCATGTTCAAAAATGATGAAAAACGAGGTTAAAAAAAAAAAAAAAACGATGGGCTATAACCCATGTTTTTGAAATTTTGATTTTTTTTCAAATCCTCAAAAATGATGAAAAACGGCGTGCTATAGTATGCCGAACGGTAGGGGCTATAGCCCATGTTCAAAAATTATGAAAAACCAGGTTAAAAAAAATCAAAATTTCAAAAAACGATGGGCTATAAACCATGTTTTTGTAATTTAGATTTTTTTTCAAATCCTCAAAAATGATGAAAAACGGCGTGCTATAGTATGCCGAACGGTAGGGGCTATAGCCCATGTTCAAAAATGATGAAAAACTAGGTTAAATTTTTTTTTTTAAATTTAAAAAAACGATGGGCTATAACCCATGTTTTTGAAAATTTGATTTTTTTTCAAATCCTCAAAAATGATGAAAAACGGCGTGCTATAGTATGCCGTACGGTAGGGGCTATAGCCCATGTTCAAAAATGATGAAAAACAAGGTTGAATTTTTTTTTCAAAATTTAAAAAAACGATGGGCTATAACCCATGTTTTTGAAATTTTGATTTTTTTTCAAATCCTCAAAAATGATGAAAAACGGCGTGCTATAGTATGCCGAACGGTAGGGGCTATAGCCCATGTTCAAAAATGATGAAAAAAGAGGTTAATCTTTTTTTCAAAATGTTAAAAAACGATGGGCTATAACCCATGTTTTTGAAATTTAGATTTTTTTTCAAATCCTCAAAAATGATGAAAAACGGCGTGCTATAGTATGCTGTACGGTAGGGGCTATAGCCCATGTTCAAAAATGATGAAAAACGAGGTAATTTTTTTTTTCAAAATTTCAAAAAACGATGGGCTATAACCCATGTTTTTGAAATTTTGATTTTTTTTCAAATCCTCAAAAATGATGAAAAACGGCGTGCTATAGTATGCCGAACGGTAGGGGCTATAGCCCATGTTCAAAAATGATGAAAAACTAGGTTAATTTTTTTTTTTTAATTTAAAAAAACGATGGGCTATAACCCATGTTTTTGAAATTTTGATTTTTTTTCAAATCCTCAAAAATGATGAAAAACGGCGTGCTATAGTATGCCGAACGGTAGGGGCTATAGCCCATGTTCAGAAATGATGAAAAAAGAGGTTAATCTTTTTTTCAAAATGTTAAAAAACGATGGGCTATAACCCATGTTTTTGAAATTTAGATTTTTTTTCAAATCCTCAAAAATGATGAAAAACGGCGTGCTATAGTATGCTGTACGGTAGGGGCTATAGCCCATGTTCAAAAATGATGAAAAACGAGGTAATTTTTTTTTTCAAAATTTCAAAAAACGATGGGCTATAACCCATGTTTTTGAAATTTTGATTTTTTTTCAAATCCTCAAAAATGATTAAAAACGGCGTGCTATAGTATGCTGTACGGTAGGGGCTATAGCCCATGTTCAAAAATGATGAAAAACGAGGTTAATTTTTTTTTTCAAAATTTCAAAAAACGATGGGCTATAACCCATGTTTTTTGAAATTTTGATTTTTTTTCAAATCCTCAAAAATGATGAAAAACGGCATGCTATAGTATGCCGAATGGTAGGGGCTATAGCCCATGTTCAAAAATGATGAAAAACTAGGTTAAAAAAAAATTCAAAATTAAAAAAAACGATGGGCTATAACCCATGTTTTTTGAAATTTTGAATTTTTTTCAAATCCTCAAAAATTATGAAAAACGGCGTGCTATAGTATGCCGAACGGTAGGGGCTATAGCCCATGTTCAAAAATGATGAAAAACGAGGTAATTTTTTTTTCCAAAATTTCAAAAAACGATGGGCTATAACCCATGTTTTTTGAAATTTTGAATTTTTTTAAAATCCTCAAAAAATATGAAAATCGGCGTGCTATAGTATGCCGTATGGTAGGGGCTATAGCCCATGTTCAAAAATGATGAAAAACGAGGTTAATTATTTTTTCAAAATTTCAAAAAACGATGGGCTATAACCCATGTTTTTGAAATTTTGATTTTTTTTCAAATCCTCAAAAATGATTAAAAACGGCGTGCTATAGTATGCTGTACGGTAGGGGCTATAGCCCATGTTCAAAAATGATGAAAAACGAGGTTAATTTTTTTTTTCAAAATTTAAAAAAACGATGGGCTATAACCCATGTTTTTTGAAATTTTGATTTTTTTTCAAATCCTCAAAAATGATGAAAAACGGCATGCTATAGTATGCCGAATGGTAGGGGCTATAGCCCATGTTCAAAAATGATGAAAAACTAGGTTAAAAAAAAATTAAAAATTAAAAAAAACGATGGGCTATAACCCATGTTTTTTGAAATTTTGAATTTTTTTCAAATCCTCAAAAATGATGAAAAACGGCGTGCTATAGTATGCCGAACGGTAGGGGCTATAGCCCATGTTCAAAAATTATGAAAAACGAGGTTAATTTCTTTTTTCAAAATTTCAAAAAACGATGGGCTATAACCCATGTTTTTTGAAATTTGGAATTTTTTTCAAATCCTCAAAAATGATGAAAAACGGCGTGCTATAGTATGCCGTACGGTAGGGGCTATAGCCCATGTTCAAAAATTATAAAAAACGAGGTTAAAAAAATAATCAAAATTTCAAAAAACGATGGGCTATAACCCATGTTTTTGAAATTTTGATTTTTTTTCAAATCCTCAAATATGATGAAAAACGGCGTGCTATAGTATGCCGAATGGTAGGGGCTATAGCCCATGTTAAAAAATTATGAGAAACGAGGTTAAAAAAAAAATCAAAATTTCTTAAAACGATGGGCTATAACCCATGTTTTTGAAATTTTGATTTTTTTTCAAATCCTCAAATATGATGAAAAACGGCGTGCTATAGTATGCCGAATGGTAGGGGCTATAGCCCATGTTAAAAAATTATGAGAAACGAGGTTAAAAAAAAAAATCAAAATTTCAAAAAACGATGGGCTATAACCCATGTTTTTGAAATTTTGATTTTTTTTTCAAATCCTCAAAAATGATGAAAAACGGCGTGCTATAGTATGCCGAACGGTAGGGGCTATAGCCCATGTTCAAAAATGATGAAAAACGAGGTTACATTTTTTTTTCAAAATTTCAAAAAACGATGGCCTATAACCCATGTTTTTTGAAATTTTGATTTTTTTTCAAATCCTCAAAAATGATGAAAAACGGCGTGCTATAGTATGCCGAACGGTAGGGGCTATAGCCCATGTTCAAAAATGATGAAAAAATAGGTTAATTTTTTTTTCAAAATGTTAAAAAACGATGGGCTATAACCCATGTTTTTGAAATTTTGAATTTTTTTCAAATCCTCAAAAATGATTAAAAACGGCGTGCTATAGTATGCTGTACGGTAGGGGCTATAGCCCATGTTCAAAAATGATGAAAAACGAGGTTAATTTTTTTTTTCAAAATTTCAAAAAACGATGGGCTATAAACCATGTTTTTTGAAATTTTGATTTTTTTTCAAATCCTCAAAAATGATGAAAAACGGCATGCTATAGTATGCCGAATGGTAGGGGCTATAGCCCATGTTCAAAAATGATGAAAAACTAGGTTAAAAAAAAATTCAAAATTTAAAAAAACGATGGGCTATAACCCATGTTTTTTGAAATTTTGAATTTTTTTCAAATCCTCAAAAATGATGAAAAACGGCGTGCTATAGTATGCCGAACGGTAGGGGCTATAGCCCATGTTCAAAAATGATGAAAAACGAGGTAATTTTTTTTTCCAAAATTTCAAAAAACGATGGGCTATAACCCATGTTTTTTGAAATTTTGAATTTTTTTAAAATCCTCAAAAAATATGAAAATCGGCGTGCTATAGTATGCCGTATGGTAGGGGCTATAGCCCATGTTCAAAAATGATGAAAAACGAGGTTAATTATTTTTTCAAAATTTCAAAAAACGATGGGCTATAACCCATGTTTTTGAAATTTTGATTTTTTTTCAAATCCTCAAAAATGATTAAAAACGGCGTGCTATAGTATGCTGTACGGTAGGGGCTATAGCCCATGTTCAAAAATGATGAAAAACGAGGTTAATTTTTTTTTTCAAAATTTAAAAAAACGATGGGCTATAACCCATGTTTTTTGAAATTTTGATTTTTTTTCAAATCCTCAAAAATGATGAAAAACGGCATGCTATAGTATGCCGAATGGTAGGGGCTATAGCCCATGTTCAAAAATGATGAAAAACTAGGTTAAAAAAAAATTAAAAATTAAAAAAAACGATGGGCTATAACCCATGTTTTTTGAAATTTTGAATTTTTTTCAAATCCTCAAAAATGATGAAAAACGGCGTGCTATAGTATGCCGAACGGTAGGGGCTATAGCCCATGTTCAAAAATTATGAAAAACGAGGTTAATTTCTTTTTTCAAAATTTCAAAAAACGATGGGCTATAACCCATGTTTTTTGAAATTTGGAATTTTTTTCAAATCCTCAAAAATGATGAAAAACGGCGTGCTATAGTATGCCGTACGGTAGGGGCTATAGCCCATGTTCAAAAATTATAAAAAACGAGGTTAAAAAAATAATCAAAATTTCAAAAAACGATGGGCTATAACCCATGTTTTTGAAATTTTGATTTTTTTTCAAATCCTCAAATATGATGAAAAACGGCGTGCTATAGTATGCCGAATGGTAGGGGCTATAGCCCATGTTAAAAAATTATGAGAAACGAGGTTAAAAAAAAAATCAAAATTTCTTAAAACGATGGGCTATAACCCATGTTTTTGAAATTTTGATTTTTTTTCAAATCCTCAAATATGATGAAAAACGGCGTGCTATAGTATGCCGAATGGTAGGGGCTATAGCCCATGTTAAAAAATTATGAGAAACGAGGTTAAAAAAAAAAATCAAAATTTCAAAAAACGATGGGCTATAACCCATGTTTTTGAAATTTTGATTTTTTTTTCAAATCCTCAAAAATGATGAAAAACGGCGTGCTATAGTATGCCGAACGGTAGGGGCTATAGCCCATGTTCAAAAATGATGAAAAACGAGGTTACATTTTTTTTTCAAAATTTCAAAAAACGATGGCCTATAACCCATGTTTTTTGAAATTTTGATTTTTTTTCAAATCCTCAAAAATGATGAAAAACGGCGTGCTATAGTATGCCGAACGGTAGGGGCTATAGCCCATGTTCAAAAATGATGAAAAAATAGGTTAATTTTTTTTTCAAAATGTTAAAAAACGATGGGCTATAACCCATGTTTTTGAAATTTTGAATTTTTTTCAAATCCTCAAAAATGATTAAAAACGGCGTGCTATAGTATGCTGTACGGTAGGGGCTATAGCCCATGTTCAAAAATGATGAAAAACGAGGTTAATTTTTTTTTTCAAAATTTCAAAAAACGATGGGCTATAAACCATGTTTTTTGAAATTTTGATTTTTTTTCAAATCCTCAAAAATGATGAAAAACGGCATGCTATAGTATGCCGAATGGTAGGGGCTATAGCCCATGTTCAAAAATGATGAAAAACTAGGTTAAAAAAAAATTCAAAATTTAAAAAAACGATGGGCTATAACCCATGTTTTTTGAAATTTTGAATTTTTTTCAAATCCTCAAAAATGATGAAAAACGGCGTGCTATAGTATGCCGAACGGTAGGGGCTATAGCCCATGTTCAAAAATGATGAAAAACGAGGTTAGAAAAAAATTCAAAATGTTAAAAAACTATCGGCTATAACCCATGTTTTTTGAAATTTTGATTTTTTTTCAAATCCTCAAAAATGATGAAAAACGGCGTGCTATAGTATGCCGTACGGTAGGGGCTATAGCCCATGTTCAAAAATGATGAAAAACTAGGTTAATTTTTTTTTCACAATTTCAAAAAACGATGGGCTATAACCCATGTTTTTGAAATTTTGAATTTTTTTCAAATCCTCAAATATGATGAAAAACGGCGTGCTATAGTATGCCGAATGGTAGGGGCTATAGCCCATGTTAAAAAATTATGAGAAACGAGGTTAAAAAAAAAATCAAAATTTCAAAAAACGATGGGCTATAACCCATGTTTTTTGAAATTTTGAATTTTTTAAAATCCTCAAAAATGATGAAAATCGGCGTGCTATAGTATGCTGTACGGTAGGGGATATAGCCCATGTTCAAAAATGATGAAAAACAAGGTTGAACTTTTTTTTCAAAATTTCAAAAAACCATGGGCTATAACCCATGTTTTTGAAATTTTGAATTTTTTTCAAATCCTCAAAAATGATGAAAAACGGCGTGCTATAGTATGCCGAACGGTAGGGGCTATAGCCCATGTTCAAAAATGATGAAAAACGAGGTTACATTTTTTTTTCAAAATTTCAAAAAACGATGGGCTATAACCCATGTTTTTTGAAATTTGTAATTTTTTCAAATCCTCAGAAATGATGAAAATCGGCGTGCTATAGTATGCTGTACGGTAGGGGCTATAGCCCATGTTCAAAAATGATGAAAAACAAGGTTGAATTTTTTTTTCAAAATTTCAAAAAACGATGGGCTATAACCCATGTTTTTGAAATTTTGAAATTTTTTCAAATCCTCAAAAATGATGAAAATCGGCGTGCTATAGTATGCCGTACGGTAGGGGCTATAGCCCATGTTCAAAAATGATGAAAAACGAGGTTAAAAAAAGAATAATAATAATAAAAAACGATGGGCTATAACCCATGTTTTTTGAAATTTTGATTTTTTTTCAAATCCTCAAAAATGATGAAAAACGGCGTGCTATAGTATGCCGAACGGTAGGGGCTATAGCCCATGTTCAAAAATGACGAAAAACGAGGTTAAAAAAAAAAAAAAAAAATCAAAAAACGATGGGCTATAACCCATGTTTTTTTAAATTTGTAATTTTTTCAAATCCTCAAAAATTATGAAAATCGGCGTGCTATAGTATGCTGTACGGTAGGGGCTATAGCCCATGTTCAAAAATGATGAAAAACAAGGTTGAATTTTTTTTTCAAATCCTCAAAAATGATGAAAAACGGCGTGCTATAGTATGCCGAACGGTAGGGGCTATAGCCCATGTTCAAAAATGATGAAAAACGAGGGTACATTTTTTTTTCAAAATTTCAAAAAAACGATGGGCTATAACCCATGTTTTTGAAATTTTTAAATGTTTTCAAATCCTCAAAAATGATGAAAATCGGCGTGCTATAGTATGCCGTACGGTAGGGGCTATAGCCCATGTTCAAAAATGATGAAAAACGAGGTTAAAAAAAAATAATAATAATAAAAAAACGATGGGCTATAACCCATGTTTTTGAAATTTTGATTTTTTTTCAAATCCTCAAAAATGATGAAAAACGGCGTGCTATAGTATGCCGAACGGTAGGGGCTATAGCCCATGTTCAAAAATTATGAAAAACCAGGTTAAAAAAAATCAAATTTTCAAAAAACGATGGGCTATAAACCATGTTTTTGTAATTTAGATTTTTTTTCAAATCCTCAAAAATGATGAAAAACGGCGTGCTATAGTATGCCGAACGGTAGGGGCTATAGCCCATGTTCAAAAATGATGAAAAACTAGGTTATTTTTTTTTTTTTAAATTTAAAAAAACGATGGGCTATAACCCATGTTTTTGAAAATTTGAAATTTTTTCAAATCCTCAAAAATGATGAAAAACGGCGTGCTATAGTATGCCGTACGGTAGGGGCTATAGCCCATGTTCAAAAATGATGAAAAACAAGGTTGAATTTTTTTTTCAAAATTTAAAAAAACGATGGGCTATAACCCATGTTTTTGAAATTTTGATTTTTTTTCAAATCCTCAAAAATGATGAAAAACGGCGTGCTATAGTATGCCGAACGGTAGGGGCTATAGCCCATGTTCAAAAATGATGAAAAAAGAGGTTAATCTTTTTTTCAAAATGTTAAAAAACGATGGGCTATAACCCATGTTTTTGAAATTTAGATTTTTTTTCAAATCCTCAAAAATGATGAAAAACGGCGTGCTATAGTATGCTGTACGGTAGGGGCTATAGCCCATGTTCAAAAATGATGAAAAACGAGGTAATTTTTTTTTTCAAAATTTCAAAAAACGATGGGCTATAACCCATGTTTTTGAAATTTTGATTTTTTTTCAAATCCTCAAAAATGATTAAAAACGGCGTGCTATAGTATGCTGTACGGTAGGGGCTATAGCCCATGTTCAAAAATGATGAAAAACGAGGTTAATTTTTTTTTTCAAAATTTCAAAAAACGATGGGCTATAACCCATGTTTTTTGAAATTTTGATTTTTTTTCAAATCCTCAAAAATGATGAAAAACGGCATGCTATAGTATGCCGAATGGTAGGGGCTATAGCCCATGTTCAAAAATGATGAAAAACTAGGTTAAAAAAAAATTCAAAATTAAAAAAAACGATGGGCTATAACCCATGTTTTTTGAAATTTTGAATTTTTTTCAAATCCTCAAAAATTATGAAAAACGCCGTGCTATAGTATGCCGAACGGTAGGGGCTATAGCCCATGTTCAAAAATGATGAAAAACGAGGTAATTTTTTTTTTCCAAAATTTCAAAAAACGATGGGCTATAACCCATGTTTTTTGAAATTTTGAATTTTTTTAAAATCCTCAAAAAATATGAAAATCGGCGTGCTATAGTATGCCGTATGGTAGGGGCTATAGCCCATGTTAAAAAATGATGAAAAACGAGGTTAATTATTTTTTCAAAATTTCAAAAAACGATGGGCTATAACCCATGTTTTTGAAATTTTGATTTTTTTTCAAATCCTCAAAAATGATTAAAAACGGCGTGCTATAGTATGCTGTACGGTAGGGGCTATAGCCCATGTTCAAAAATGATGAAAAACGAGGTTAATTTTTTTTTTCAAAATTTAAAAAAACGATGGGCTATAACCCATGTTTTTTGAAATTTTGATTTTTTTTCAAATCCTCAAAAATGATGAAAAACGGCATGCTATAGTATGCCGAATGGTAGGGGCTATAGCCCATGTTCAAAAATGATGAAAAACTAGGTTAAAAAAAAATTAAAAATTAAAAAAAACGATGGGCTATAACCCATGTTTTTTGAAATTTTGAATTTTTTTCAAATCCTCAAAAATGATGAAAAACGGCGTGCTATAGTATGCCGAACGGTAGGGGCTATAGCCCATGTTCAAAAATTATGAAAAACGAGGTTAATTTCTTTTTTCAAAATTTCAAAAAACGATGGGCTATAACCCATGTTTTTTGAAATTTGGAATTTTTTTCAAATCCTCAAAAATGATGAAAAACGGCGTGCTATAGTATTCCGTACGGTAGGGGCTATAGCCCATGTTCAAAAATTATAAAAAACGAGGTTAAAAAAAAAATCAAAATTTCAAAAAACGATGGGCTATAACCCATGTTTTTGAAATTTTGATTTTTTTTCAAATCCTCAAATATGATGAAAAACGGCGTGCTATAGTATGCCGAATGGTAGGGGCTATAGCCCATGTTAAAAAATTATGAGAAACGAGGTTAAAAAAAAAATCAAAATTTCTTAAAACGATGGGCTATAACCCATGTTTTTGAAATTTTGATTTTTTTTCAAATCCTCAAATATGATGAAAAACGGCGTGCTATAGTATGCCGAATGGTAGGGGCTATAGCCCATGTTAAAAAATTATGAGAAACGAGGTTAAAAAAAAAATCAAAATTTCAAAAAACGATGGGCTATAACCCATGTTTTTGAAATTTTGATTTTTTTTCAAATCCTCAAAAATGATGAAAAACGAGGTTACATTTTTTTTTCAAAATTTCAAAAAACGATGGCCTATAACCCATGTTTTTTGAAATTTAGATTTTTTTTCAAATCCTCAAAAATGATGAAAAACGGCGTGCTATAGTATGCCGAACGGTAGGGGCTATAGCCCATGTTCAAAAATGATGAAAAAAGAGGTTAATTTTTTTTTCAAAATGTTAAAAAACGATGGGCTATAACCCATGTTTTTGAAATTTAGATTTTTTTTCAAATCCTCTAAAATGATGAAAAACGGCGTGCTATAGTATGCTGTACGGTAGGGGCTATAGCCCATGTTCAAAAATGATGAAAAACGAGGTAATTATTTTTTTTCAAAATTTCAAAAAACGATGGGCTATAACCCATGTTTTTGAAATTTTGAATTTTTTTCAAATCCTCAAAAATGATTAAAAACGGCGTGCTATAGTATGCTGTACGGTAGGGGCTATAGCCCATGTTCAAAAATGATGAAAAACGAGGTTAAATTTTTTTTTCAAAATTTCAAAAAACGATGGGCTATAAACCATGTTTTTTGAAATTTTGATTTTTTTTCAAATCCTCAAAAATGATGAAAAACGGCATGCTATAGTATGCCGAATGGTAGGGGCTATAGCCCATGTTCAAAAATGATGAAAAACGAGGTTAAAAAAAAAATCAAAATTTCAAAAAACGATGGGCTATAACCCATGTTTTTGAAATTTTGAATTTTTTTCAAATCCTCAAAAATGATGAAAAACGGCGTGCCGTATGCCGTACGGTAGGGGCTATAGCCCATGTTAAAAAAATATGAAAAACGAGGTTACATTTTTTTTTCAAAATTTCAAAAAACGATGGGCTATAACCCATGTTTTTGAAATTTAGATTTTTTTTCAAATCCTCAAAAATGATGAAAAACGGCGTGCTATAGTATGCCGAACGGTAGGGGCTATAGCCCATGTTCAAAAATGATGAAAAACTAGGTAAATCTTTTTTTTCAAAATTTCAAAAAACGATGGGCTATAACCCATGTTTTTGAAATTTTGAATTTTTTTCAAATCCTCAAAAATGATGAAAAACGGCGTGCTATAGTATGCCGTACGGTAGGGGCTATAGCCCATGTTCAAAAATGACGAAAAACGAGGTTAAAAAAAAAGAAAAAATTCAAAAAACGATGGGCTATAACCCATGTTTTTTGAAATTTGTAATTTTTTCAAATCCTCAAAAATGATGAAAATCGGCGTGCTATAGTATGCTGTACGGTAGGGGATATAGCCCATGTTCAAAAATGATGAAAAACAAGGTTGAACTTTTTTTTCAAAATTTAAAAAAACCATGGGCTATAACCCATGTTTTTGAAATTTTGAATTTTTTTCAAATCCTCAAAAATGATGAAAAACGGCGTGCTATAGTATGCCGAACGGTAGGGGCTATAGCCCATGTTCAAAAATGATGAAAAACGAGGTTACATTTTTTTTTCAAAATTTCAAAAAACGATGGGCTATAACCCATGTTTTTTGAAATTTGTAATTTTTTCAAATCCTCAGAAATGATGAAAATCGGCGTGCTATAGTATGCTGTACGGTAGGGGCTATAGCCCATGTTCAAAAATGATGAAAAACGAGGTTAAAAAAAGAATAATAATAATAAAAAACGATGGGCTATAACCCATGTTTTTTGAAATTTTGATTTTTTTTCAAATCCTCAAAAATGATGAAAAACGGCGTGCTATAGTATGCCGAACGGTAGGGGCTATAGCCCATGTTCAAAAATGACGAAAAACGAGGTTAAAAAAAAAAATCAAAAATCAAAAAACGATGGGCTATAACCCATGTTTTTTTTAATTTGTAATTTTTTCAAATCCTCAAAAATTATGAAAATCGGCGTGCTATAGTATGCTGTACGGTAGGGGCTATAGCCCATGTTCAAAAATGATGAAAAACAAGGTTGAATTTTTTTTTCAAATCCTCAAAAATGATGAAAAACGGCGTGCTATAGTATGCCGAACGGTAGGGGCTATAGCCCATGTTCAAAAATGATGAAAAACGAGGTTACATTTTTTTTTCAAAATTTCAAAAAAACGATGGGCTATAACCCATGTTTTTGAAATTTTTAAATGTTTTCAAATCCTCAAAAATGATGAAAATCGGCGTGCTATAGTATGCCGTACGGTAGGGGCTATAGCCCATGTTCAAAAATGATGAAAAACGAGGTTAAAAAAAAATAATAATAATAAAAAAACGATGGGCTATAACCCATGTTTTTGAAATTTTGAATTTTTTTCAAATCCTCAAAAATGATGAAAAACGGCGTGCTATAGTATGCCGAACGGTAGGGGCTATAGCCCATGTTCAAAAATGATGAAAAACCAGGTTAAAAAAAATCAAAATTTCAAAAAACGATGGGCTATAAACCATGTTTTTGTAATTTAGATTTTTTTTCAAATCCTCAAAAATGATGAAAAACGGCGTGCTATAGTATGCCGAACGGTAGGGGCTATAGCCCATGTTAAAAAATGATGAAAAACTAGGTTAAATTTTTTTTTTTAAATTTAAAAAAACGATGGGCTATAACCCATGTTTTTGAAAATTTGAATTTTTTTCAAATCCTCAAAAATGATGAAAAACGGCGTGCTATAGTATGCCGTACGGTAGGGGCTATAGCCCATGTTCAAAAATGATGAAAAACAAGGTTGAATTTTTTTTTCAAAATTTAAAAAAACGATGGGCTATAACCCATGTTTTTGAAATTTTGATTTTTTTTCAAATCCTCAAAAATGATGAAAAACGGCGTGCTATAGTATGCCGAACGGTAGGGGCTATAGCCCATGTTCAAAAATGATGAAAAAAGAGGTTAATCTTTTTTTCAAAATGTTAAAAAACGATGGGCTATAACCCATGTTTTTGAAATTTAGATTTTTTTTCAAATCCTCAAAAATGATGAAAAACGGCGTGCTATAGTATGCTGTACGGTAGGGGCTATAGCCCATGTTCAAAATTAAATGATGAAAAACGAGGTAATTTTTTTTTTCAAAATTTCAAAAAACGATGGGCTATAACCCATGTTTTTGAAATTTTGATTTTTTTTCAAATCCTCAAAAATGATGAAAAACGGCGTGCTATAGTATGCCGAACGGTAGGGGCTATAGCCCATGTTCAAAAATTATGAAAAACCAGGTTAAAAAAAATCAAAATTTCAAAAAACGATGGGCTATAAACCATGTTTTTGTAATTTAGATTTTTTTTCAAATCCTCAAAAATGATGAAAAACGGCGTGCTATAGTATGCCGAACGGTAGGGGCTATAGCCCATGTTCAAAAATGATGAAAAACTAGGTTGAATTTTTTTTTTTTAATTTAAAAAAACGATGGGCTATAACCCATGTTTTTGAAATTTTGATTTTTTTTCAAATCCTCAAAAATGATGAAAAACGGCGTGCTATAGTATGCCGAACGGTAGGGGCTATAGCCCATGTTCAGAAATGATGAAAAAAGAGGTTAATCTTTTTTTCAAAATGTTAAAAAACGATGGGCTATAACCCATGTTTTTGAAATTTTGATTTTTTTTCAAATCCTCAAAAATGATGAAAAACGGCGTGCTATAGTATGCTGTACGGTAGGGGCTATAGCCCATGTTCAAAAATGATGAAAAACGAGGTTAATTATTTTTTCAAAATTTCAAAAAACGATGGGCTATAACCCATGTTTTTGAAATTTTGATTTTTTTTCAAATCCTCAAAAATGATTAAAAACGGCGTGCTATAGTATGCTGTACGGTAGGGGCTATAGCCCATGTTCAAAAATGATGAAAAACGAGGTTAATTTTTTTTTTCAAAATTTAAAAAAACGATGGGCTATAACCCATGTTTTTTGAAATTTTGATTTTTTTTCAAATCCTCAAAAATGATGAAAAACGGCGTGCTATAGTATGCCGAACGGTAGGGGCTATAGCCCATGTTCAAAAATTATGAAAAACCAGGTTAAAAAAAATCAAAATTTCAAAAAACGATGGGCTATAAACCATGTTTTTGTAATTTAGATTTTTTTTCAAATCCTCAAAAATGATGAAAAACGGCGTGCTATAGTATGCCGAACGGTAGGGGCTATAGCCCATGTTCAAAAATGATGAAAAACTAGGTTGAATTTTTTTTTTAATTTAAAAAAACGATGGGCTATAACCCATGTTTTTGAAATTTTGATTTTTTTTCAAATCCTCAAAAATGATGAAAAACGGCGTGCTATAGTATGCCGAACGGTAGGGGCTATAGCCCATGTTCAGAAATGATGAAAAAAGAGGTTAATCTTTTTTTCAAAATGTTAAAAAACGATGGGCTATAACCCATGTTTTTGAAATTTTGATTTTTTTTCAAATCCTCAAAAATGATGAAAAACGGCGTGCTATAGTATGCTGTACGGTAGGGGCTATAGCCCATGTTCAAAAATGATGAAAAACGAGGTTAATTATTTTTTCAAAATTTCAAAAAACGATGGGCTATAACCCATGTTTTTGAAATTTTGATTTTTTTTCAAATCCTCAAAAATGATTAAAAACGGCGTGCTATAGTATGCTGTACGGTAGGGGCTATAGCCCATGTTCAAAAATGATGAAAAACGAGGTTAATTTTTTTTTTCAAAATTTAAAAAAACGATGGGCTATAACCCATGTTTTTTGAAATTTTGATTTTTTTTCAAATCCTCAAAAATGATGAAAAACGGCATGCTATAGTATGCCGAATGGTAGGGGCTATAGCCCATGTTCAAAAATGATGAAAAACTAGGTTAAAAAAAAATTAAAAATTAAAAAAAACTATGGGCTATAACCCATGTTTTTTGAAATTTTGAATTTTTTTCAAATCCTCAAAAATGATGAAAAACGGCGTGCTATAGTATGCCGAACGGTAGGGGCTATAGCCCATGTTCAAAAATTATGAAAAACGAGGTTAATTTCTTTTTTCAAAATTTCAAAAAACGATGGGCTATAACCCATGTTTTTTGAAATTTGGAATTTTTTTCAAATCCTCAAAAATGATGAAAAACGGCGTGCTATAGTATGCCGTACGGTAGGGGCTATAGCCCATGTTCAAAAATTATAAAAAACGAGGTTAAAAAAAAAATCAAAATTTCAAAAAACGATGGGCTATAACCCATGTTTTTGAAATTTTGATTTTTTTTCAAATCCTCAAATATGATGAAAAACGGCGTGCTATAGTATGCCGAATGGTAGGGGCTATAGCCCATGTTAAAAAATTATGAGAAACGAGGTTAAAAAAAAAATCAAAATTTCTTAAAACGATGGGCTATAACCCATGTTTTTGAAATTTTGATTTTTTTTCAAATCCTCAAATATGATGAAAAACGGCGTGCTATAGTATGCCGAATGGTAGGGGCTATAGCCCATGTTAAAAAATTATGAGAAACGAGGTTAAAAAAAAAATCAAAATTTCAAAAAACGATGGGCTATAACCCATGTTTTTGAAATTTTGAATTTTTTTCAAATCCTCAAAAATGATGAAAAACGGCGTGCTATAGTATGCCGAACGGTAGGGGCTATAGCCCATGTTCAAAAATGATGAAAAACGAGGTTACATTTTTTTTTCAAAATTTCAAAAAACGATGGCCTATAACCCATGTTTTTTGAAATTTTGATTTTTTTTCAAATCCTCAAAAATGATGAAAAACGGCGTGCTATAGTATGCCGAACGGTAGGGGCTATAGCCCATGTTCAAAAATGATGAAAAAAGAGGTTAATTTTTTTTTCAAAATGTTAAAAAACGATGGGCTATAACCCATGTTTTTGAAATTTAGATTTTTTTTCAAATCCTCTAAAATGATGAAAAACGGCGTGCTATAGTATGCTGTACGGTAGGGGCTATAGCCCATGTTCAAAAATGATGAAAAACGAGGTAATTATTTTTTTTCAAAATTTCAAAAAACGATGGGCTATAACCCATGTTTTTGAAATTTTGAATTTTTTTCAAATCCTCAAAAATGATGAAAAACGGCGTGCTATAGTATGCCGAACGGTAGGGGCTATAGCCCATGTTCAAAAATGATGAAAAACGAGGTTACATTTTTTTTTCAAAATTTCAAAAAACGATGGCCTATAACCCATGTTTTTTGAAATTTTGATTTTTTTTCAAATCCTCAAAAATGATGAAAAACGGCGTGCTATAGTATGCCGAACGGTAGGGGCTATAGCCCATGTTCAAAAATGATGAAAAAAGAGGTTAATTTTTTTTTCAAAATGTTAAAAAACGATGGGCTATAACCCATGTTTTTGAAATTTAGATTTTTTTTCAAATCCTCAAAAATGATGAAAAACGGCGTGCTATAGTATGCTGTACGGTAGGGGCTATAGCCCATGTTCAAAAATGATAAAAAACGAGGTTAATTTTTTTTTTCAAAATTTCAAAAAACGATGGGCTATAACCCATGTTTTTTGAAATTTTGATTTTTTTTCAAATCCTCAAAAATGATGAAAAACGGCATGCTATAGTATGCCGAATGGTAGGGGCTATAGCCCATGTTCAAAAATGATGAAAAACTAGGTTAAAAAAAATTCAAAATTAAAAAAAACGATGGGCTATAACCCATGTTTTTTGAAATTTTGAATTTTTTTCAAATCCTCAAAAATGATGAAAAACGGCGTGCTATAGTATGCCGAACGGTAGGGCTATAGCCCATGTTCAAAAATGATGAAAAACGAGGTTATTTTTTTTCTTCCAAAATTTCAAAAAACGATGGGCTATAACCCATGTTTTTTTAAATTTAATTTTTTTTTCAAATCCTCAAAAATGATGAAAAACGGCGTGCTATAGTATGCCGAACGGTAGGGGCTATAGCCCATGTTCAAAAATGATGAAAAACTAGGTTAAAAAAAAAATTCAAAATGTTAAAAAACTATCGGCTATAACCCATGTTTTTTGAAATTTTGATTTTTTTTCAAATCCTCAAAAATGATGAAAAACGGCGTGCTATAGTATGCCGTACGGTAGGGGCTATAGCCCATGTTCAAAAATGATGAAAAACGAGGTTAATTTTTTTTTCACAATTTCAAAAAACGATGGGCTATAACCCATGTTTTTTGAAATTTTGAATTTTTTTAAAATCCTCAAAAAATATGAAAATTGGCGTGCTATAGTATGCCGTACGGTAGGGGCTATAGCCCATGTTCAAAAATGATGAAAAACGAGGTTAATTATTTTTTCAAAATTTAAAAAAACGATGGGCTATAACCCATGTTTTTTGATTTTTTTTTTTTTTTTCAAATCCTCAAAAATGATGAAAAACGGCGTGCTATAGTATGCCGAACGGTAGGGGCTATAGCCCATGTTCAAAAATTATGAAAAACGAGGTTAATTTCTTTTTTCAAAATTTCAAAAAACGATGGGCTATAACCCATGTTTTTGGAAATTTTGATTTTTTTTCAAATCCTCAAAAATGATGAAAAACGGCGTGCTATAGTATGCCGTACGGTAGGGGCTATAGCCCATGTTCAAAAATGATGAAAAACGAGGTTAATTATTTTTTTTCAAAATTTAAAAAAAAACGATGGTCTATAACACATGTTTTTAGATTTTTTTTTTTTTTTTTTCAAATCCTCAAAAATGATGAAAAACGGCGTGCTATAGTATGCCGAACGGTAGGGGCTATAGCCCATGTTCAAAAATTATGAAAAACGAGGTTAAAAGAAATTTCAAAATTTCAAAAAACGATGGGCTATAACCCATGTTTTTTGAAATTTTGAATTTTTTTCAAATCCTCAAATATGATGAAAAACGGCGTGCTATAGTATGCCGAATGGTAGGGGCTATAGCCCATGTTAAAAAATTATGAGAAACGAGGTTAAAAAAAAAATCTAAATTTCAAAAAACGATGGGCTATAACCCATGTTTTTGAAATTTTGAATTTTTTTCAAATCCTCAAAAATGATGAAAAACGGCGTGCTATAGTATGCCGAACGGTAGGGGCTATAGCCCATGTTCAAAAATGATGAAAAACGAGGTTACATTTTTTTTTCAAAATTTCAAAAAACGATGGCCTATAACCCATGTTTTTTGAAATTTTGATTTTTTTTCAAATCCTCAAAAATGATGAAAAACGGCGTGCTATAGTATGCCGAACGGTAGGGGCTATAGCCCATGTTCAAAAATGATGAAAAAAGAGGTTAATTTTTTTTTCAAAATGTTAAAAAACGATGGGCTATAACCCATGTTTTTGAAATTTAGATTTTTTTTCAAATCCTCAAAAATGATGAAAAACGGCGTGCTATAGTATGCTGTACGGTAGGGGCTATAGCCCATGTTCAAAAATGATGAAAAACGAGGTATTTTTTTTTTCTTCAAAATTTCAAAAAACGATGGGCTATAACCTATGTTTTTGAAATTTTGAATTTTTTTCAAATCCTCAAAAATGATTAAAAACGGCGTGCTATAGTATGCTGTACGGTAGGGGCTATAGCCCATGTTCAAAAATGATGAAAAACGAGGTTAATTTTTTTTTTCAAAATTTCAAAAAACGATGGGCTATAACCCATGTTTTTGAAATTTTGATTTTTTTTCAAATCCTCAAAAATGATGAAAAACGGCATGCTATAGTATGCCGAATGGTAGGGGCTATAGCCCATGTTCAAAAATGATGAAAAACTAGGTTAAAAAAAATTCAAAATTAAAAAAAACGATGGGCTATAACCCATGTTTTTTGAAATTTTGAATTTTTTTCAAATCCTCAAAAATGATGAAAAACGGCGTGCTATAGTATGCCGAACGGTAGGGCTATAGCCCATGTTCAAAAATGATGAAAAACGAGGTTATTTTTTTTTTCCAAAATTTCAAAAAACGATGGGCTATAACCCATGTTTTTTGATTTTTTTTTTTTTTTTCAAATCCTCAAAAAATATGAAAATTGGCGTGCTATAGTATGCCGTACGGTAGGGGCTATAGCCCATGTTCAAAAATGATGAAAAACGAGGTTAATTATTTTTTCAAAATTTAAAAAAACGATGGGCTATAACCCATGTTTTTTGATTTTTTTTTTTTTTTTCAAATCCTCAAAAATGATGAAAAACGGCGTGCTATAGTATGCCGAACGGTAGGGGCTATAGCCCATGTTCAAAAATTATGAAAAACGAGGTTAATTTCTTTTTTCAAAATTTCAAAAAACGATGGGCTATAACCCATGTTTTTGGAAATTTTGATTTTTTTTCAAATCCTCAAAAATGATGAAAAACGGCGTGCTATAGTATGCCGTACGGTAGGGGCTATAGCCCATGTTCAAAAATGATGAAAAACGAGGTTAATTATTTTTTTTCAAAATTTAAAAAAAAACGATGGTCTATAACACATGTTTTTAGATTTTTTTTTTTTTTTTTTCAAATCCTCAAAAATGATGAAAAACGGCGTGCTATAGTATGCCGAACGGTAGGGGCTATAGCCCATGTTCAAAAATTATGAAAAACGAGGTTAAAAGAAATTTCAAAATTTCAAAAAACGATGGGCTATAACCCATGTTTTTTGAAATTTTGAATTTTTTTCAAATCCTCAAATATGATGAAAAACGGCGTGCTATAGTATGCCGAATGGTAGGGGCTATAGCCCATGTTAAAAAATTATGAGAAACGAGGTTAAAAAAAAAATCTAAATTTCAAAAAACGATGGGCTATAACCCATGTTTTTGAAATTTTGAATTTTTTTCAAATCCTCAAAAATGATGAAAAACGGCGTGCTATAGTATGCCGAACGGTAGGGGCTATAGCCCATGTTCAAAAATGATGAAAAACGAGGTTACATTTTTTTTTCAAAATTTCAAAAAACGATGGCCTATAACCCATGTTTTTTGAAATTTTGATTTTTTTTCAAATCCTCAAAAATGATGAAAAACGGCGTGCTATAGTATGCCGAACGGTAGGGGCTATAGCCCATGTTCAAAAATGATGAAAAAAGAGGTTAATTTTTTTTTCAAAATGTTAAAAAACGATGGGCTATAACCCATGTTTTTGAAATTTAGATTTTTTTTCAAATCCTCAAAAATGATGAAAAACGGCGTGCTATAGTATGCTGTACGGTAGGGGCTATAGCCCATGTTCAAAAATGATGAAAAACGAGGTATTTTTTTTTTCTTCAAAATTTCAAAAAACGATGGGCTATAACCTATGTTTTTGAAATTTTGAATTTTTTTCAAATCCTCAAAAATGATTAAAAACGGCGTGCTATAGTATGCTGTACGGTAGGGGCTATAGCCCATGTTCAAAAATGATGAAAAACGAGGTTAATTTTTTTTTTCAAAATTTCAAAAAACGATGGGCTATAACCCATGTTTTTGAAATTTTGATTTTTTTTCAAATCCTCAAAAATGATGAAAAACGGCATGCTATAGTATGCCGAATGGTAGGGGCTATAGCCCATGTTCAAAAATGATGAAAAACTAGGTTAAAAAAAATTCAAAATTAAAAAAAACGATGGGCTATAACCCATGTTTTTTGAAATTTTGAATTTTTTTCAAATCCTCAAAAATGATGAAAAACGGCGTGCTATAGTATGCCGAACGGTAGGGCTATAGCCCATGTTCAAAAATGATGAAAAACGAGGTTATTTTTTTTTTCCAAAATTTCAAAAAACGATGGGCTATAACCCATGTTTTTTTAAAAAAAATTTTTTTTTTCAAATCCTCAAAAATGATGAAAAACGGCGTGCTATAGTATGCCGAACGGTAGGGGCTATAGCCCATGTTCAAAAATGATGAAAAACGAGGTTAAAAAAAAAATTCAAAATGTTAAAAAACTATCGGCTATAACCCATGTTTTTTGAAATTTTGATTTTTTTTCAAATCCTCAAAAATGATGAAAAACGGCGTGCTATAGTATGCCGTACGGTAGGGGCTATAGCCCATGTTCAAAAATGATGAAAAACGAGGTTAATTTTTTTTTCACAATTTCAAAAAACGATGGGCTATAACCCATGTTTTTTGAAATTTTGAAATTTTTTAAAATCCTCAAAAAATATGAAAATTGGCGTGCTATAGTATGCCGTACGGTAGGGGCTATAGCCCATGTTCAAAAATGATGAAAAACGAGGTTAATTATTTTTTCAAAATTTCAAAAAACGATGGGCTATAACCCATGTTTTTTGATTTTTTTTTTTTTTTTCAAATCCTCAAAAATGATGAAAAACGGCGTGCTATAGTATGCCGAACGGTAGGGGCTATAGCCCATGTTCAAAAATTATGAAAAACGAGGTTAATTTCTTTTTTCAAAATTTCAAAAAACGATGGGCTATAACCCATGTTTTTGGAAATTTTGATTTTTTTTCAAATCCTCAAAAATGATGAAAAACGGCGTGCTATAGTATGCCGTACGGTAGGGGCTATAGCCCATGTTCAAAAATGATGAAAAACGAGGTTAATTATTTTTTTTCAAAAAAAAAAAAAAAACGATGGTCTATAACACATGTTTTTAGATTTTTTTTTTTTTTTTTTCAAATCCTCAAAAATGATGAAAAACGGCGTGCTATAGTATGCCGAACGGTAGGGGCTATAGCCCATGTTCAAAAATTATGAAAAACGAGGTTAAAAGAAATTTCAAAATTTCAAAAAACGATGGGCTATAACACATGTTTTTGAAATTTTGATTTTTTTTCAAATCCTCAAAAATGTTGAAAAACGGCGTGCTATAGTATGCCGTACGGTAGGGGCTATAGCCCATGTTAAAAAATGATGAAAAACGGGGTTAATCTTTTTTTTCAAAATTTCAAAAAACGATGGGCTATAACCCATGTTTTTTGAAATTTTGAAATTTTTTCAAATCCTCAAAAATGATGAAAAACGGCGTGCTATAGTATGCCGTACGGTAGGGGCTATAGCCCATGTTAAAAAATGATGAAAAACGGGGTTAATCTTTTTTTTCAAAATTTCAAAAAACGATGGGCTATAACCCATGTTTTTTGAAAATTTGAAATTTTTTCAAATCCTCAAAAATGATGAAAAACGGCGTGCTATAGTAGCCGAACGGTAGGGGCTATAGCCCATGTTCAAAAATGATGAAAAACGAGGTTAAAAAAAAAATCAAAATTTCAAAAAACGATTGGCTATAACCGATGTTTTTGAAATTTAGATTTTTTTTCAAATCCTCAAAAATGATGAAAAACGGCGTGCTATAGTATGCCGAACGGTAGGGGCTATAGCCCATGTTCAAAAATTATGAAAAACGAGGTTAAAAAAAAAAAAGAATTCAAAAAACGATGGGCTATAACCCATGTTTTTGAAATTTTGATTTTTTTTCAAATCCTCAAATATGATGAAAAACGGCGTGCTATAGTATGCCGAATGGTAGGGGCTATAGCCCATGTTCAAAAATGATGAGAAACGAGGTAAAAAAAAAAATCTAAATTTCAAAAAACGATGGGCTATAACCATAGACTGTAAAAAATATGGACAAAGCGTTCGCCGGGTCTAACATGGACGTAAAATGAAGCCTGTTATTCCTGCACTGTAAGTCGCCATCTTTCTAGATCCGTTTGGTAACATGGATTATAGCCCATCGTTTTTTTTTTGAAAAAAAAACATTAATCCTCGTTTTTCATCATTTTTGACCATGGGCTATAGCCCATACCGTACGGCATACTATAGCATGCCGTTTTTCATCATTTTTGAGGATTTGAAAAAAAAGAAGAAAAAAAAAGACATGGGTTATAACCCATCGTTTTTTGAATTTTTGAAAAAAAATGGAATCCTCGTTTTTCATCATTTTTGACCATCCCACCGAGCAATAGCCGGCTATTAGACGTGCGTCTAAAAAGTGGGATAAAAAACATCTAAAAATAGACGTCTAAAAAACGTCTAAAAATAGACGTCTAAAACACGTCTATTTTTAGACGTTTTTCATCCCATTTTTAGACGCTCGTCTAATAGCCCATATCGTACGGCATACTATAGCACGCTGTTTTTCATCATTTTTGAGGATTTGAAAAAAAATAAAAACATGGCTTATAGCCCATCGTTTTTTTTATTTTTTAATTATTTTTTAATCCTCGTTTTTCATCATTTTTGACCATGGGCTATAGCCCATACCGTACGGCATACTATAGCATGCCGTTTTTCATCATTTTTGAGGATTTGAAAAAAATGAAAAAAAAACAAAAAACATGGGTTATAGCCCATCGTTTTTTTAATTTTTGATTATTATTTTTTATCCTCGTTTTTCATCATTTTTGGCCATGGGCTAAAGCCCATATCGTACGGCATACTATAGCACGCTGTTTTTCATCATTTTAGAGGATTTGAAAAAAATTAAAAAAAAAAAAAACATGGGTTATAGCCCATCGTTTTATTTTATTTTTTAATTTCTTTTATATCCTCGTTTTTCATCATTTTTGACCATGGGCTATAGCCCATACAGTACGGCATACTATAGCATGCCGTTTTTCATCATTTTTGAGGATTTGAAAAAAATGAAAAAAAACAAACATGGATTATAGCCCATCGTTTTTTAAATTTTTGAAAAAAAAACATTAATCCTCGTTTTTCATCATTTTTGACCATGGGCTATAGCCCATACCGTACGGCATACTATAGCATGCCGTTTTTCATCATTTTTGAGGATTTGAAAAAAAAGAAAAAAAAAAACCCATCGTTTTTTGAATTTTTGAAAAAAAATGGAATCCTAGTTTTTCATCATTTTTGACCATCCCACTGAGCAATAGCCGGATATTAGACGTGCGTCTAAAAAGTGGGATAAAAAACATCTAAAAATAGACGTCTAAAAAACGTCTAAAAATAGACGTCTAAAACACGTCTATTTTTAGACGTGTTTTAGACGTCTATTTTTAGACGTTTTTTATCCCATTTTTAGACGCTCGTCTAATAGCCCATATCGTACGGCAGACTATAGCACGCTGTTTTTCATCATTTTTGAGGATTTGAAAAAAAAAAAAAAAAAAAAAACATGGGTTATAACCCATCGTTTTATTTTATTTTTTAATTTCTTTTTTATCCTCGTTTTTCATCATTTTTGACCATGGGCTATAGCCCATACCGTACGGGATACTATAGCATGCCGTTTTTCATCATTTTTGAGGATTTGAAAAAAAAGAAGGAAAAAAAAGACATGGGTTATAACCCATCGTTTTTTGAATTTTTGAAAAAAAATGGAATCCTCGTTTTTCATCATTTTTGACCATCCCACTGAGCAATAGCCGGCTATTAGACGTGCGTCTAAAAAGTGGGATAAAAAACATCTAAAAATAGACGTCTAAAAAACGTCTAAAAATAGACGTCTAAAACACGTCTATTTTTAGACGTTTTTCATCCCATTTTTAGACGCTCGTCTAATAGCCCATATCGTACGGCATACTATAGCACGCTGTTTTTCATCATTTTTGAGGATTTGAAAAAAAATAAAAAAATAAAAACATGGCTTATAGCCCATCGTTTTTTTAATTTTTTAATTATTTTTTAATCCTCGTTTTTCATCATTTTTGACCATGGGCTATAGCCCATACCGTACGGCATACTATAGCATGCCGCTTTTCATCATTTTTGAGGATTTGAAAAAAATGAAAAAAAAAAAAAAAACATGGGTTATAGCCCATCGTTTTATTTTATTTTTTAATTTCTTTTATATCCTCGTTTTTCATCATTTTTGACCATGGGCTATAGCCCATACCGTACGGCATACTATAGCATGCCGTTTTTCATCATTTTTGAGGATTTGAAAAAAAAGAAGAAAAAAAAAGACATGGGTTATAACCCATCGTTTTTTGAATTTTTGAAAAAAAATGGAATCCTTGTTTTTCATCATTTTTGACCATCCCACTGAGCAATAGCCGGCTATTAGACGTGCGTCTAAAAAGTGGGATAAAAAACATCTAAAAATAGACGTCTAAAACACGTCTATTTTTAGACGTTTTTCATCCCATTTTTAGACGCTCGTCTAATAGCCCATATCGTACGGCATACTATAGCACGCTGTTTTTCATCATTTTTGAGGATTTGAAAAAAAAAAAAAAAAAAAAACATGGGTTATAGCCCATCGTTTTATTTTATTTTTTAATTTGTTTTTTATCCTCGTTTTTCATCATTTTTGACCATGGGCTATAGCCCATACCGTACGGCATACTATAGAATGCCGTTTTTCATCATTTTTGAGGATTTGAAAAAAATGAAGGAAAAAAAAGACATGGGTTATAACCCATCGTTTTTTGAATTTTTGAAAAAAAATGGAATCCTCGTTTTTCATCATTTTTGACCATCCCACTGAGCAATAGCCGGCTATTAGACGTGCGTCTAAAAAGTGGGATAAAAAACATCTAAAAATAGACGTCTAAAAAACGTCTAAAAATAGACGTCTAAAACACGTCTATTTTTAGACGTTTTTCATCCCATTTTTAGACGCTCGTCTAATAGCCCATATCGTACGGCATACTATAGCACGCTGTTTTTCATCATTTTTGAGGATTTGAAAAAAAATTAAAAAAATTAAAACATGGCTTATAGCCCATCGTTTTTTGAATTTTTGAATTTTTTTTTAATCCTCGTTTTTCATCATTTTTGACCATGGGCTATAGCCCATACCGTACGGCACACTATAGCATGCCGTTTTTCATCATTTTTGAGGATTTGAAAAAAAATAAGAAAAAAAAGACATGGGTTATAACCCATCGTTTTTTTAATTTAAAAAAAAAATGGAATCCTCGTTTTTCATCATTTTTGACCATCCCACTGAGCAATAGCCGGCTATTAGACGTGCGTCTAAAAAGTGGGATAAAAAACATCTAAAAATAGACGTCTAAAAAACGTCTAAAAATAGACGTCTAAAACACGTCTATTTTTAGACGTTTTTCATCCCATTTTTAGACGCTCGTCTAATAGCCCATATCGTACGGCATACTATAGCATGCCGTTTTTCATCATTTTTGAGGATTTGAAAAAAAAGAAAAAAAAAAGACATGGGTTATAACCCATCGTTTTTTGAATTTTTGAAATAAAATGGAATCCTCGTTTTTCATCATTTTTGACCATCCCACTGAGCAATAGCCGGATATTAGACGTGCGTCTAAAAAGTGGGATAAAAAACATCTAAAAATAGACGTCTAAAAAACGTCTAAAAATAGACGTCTAAAACACGTCTATTTTTAGACGTTTTTCATCCCATTTTTAGACGCTCGTCTAATAGCCCATATCGTACGGCATACTATAGCATGCTGTTTTTCATCATTTTTGAGGATTTGAAAAAAAATAAGAAAAAAAAGACATGGGTTATAACCCATCGTTTAAAAAAAAAAAAAAAAAAAATGGAATCCTCGTTTTTCATCATTTTTGACCATCCCACTGAGCAATAGCCGGCTATTAGACGTGCGTCTAAAAAGTGGGATAAAAAACATCTAAAAATAGACGTCTAAAAAACGTCTAAAAATAGACGTCTAAAACACGTCTATTTTTAGACGTTTTTCATCCCATTTTTAGACGCTCGTCTAATAGCCCATATCGTACGGCATACTATAGCACGCTGTTTTTCATCATTTTTGAGGATTTGAAAAAAAATAAAAAAATAAAAACATGGCTTATAGCCCATCGTTTCTTTAATTTTTTAATTTTTTTTAATCCTCGTTTTTCATCATTTTTGACCATGGGCTATAGCCCATACCGTACGGCATACTATAGCATGCCGCTTTTCATCATTTTTGAGGATTTGAAAAAAATGAAAAAAAAAAAAAAACATGGGTTATAGCCCATCGTTTTATTTTATTTTTTAATTTCTTTTATATCCTCGTTTTTCATCATTTTTGACCATGGGCTATAGCCCATACCGTACGGCATACTATAGCATGCCGTTTTTCATCATTTTTGAGGATTTGAAAAAAAAGAAGAAAAAAAAAGACATGGGTTATAACCCATCGTTTTTTGAATTTTTGAAAAAAAATGGAATCCTTGTTTTTCATCATTTTTGACCATCCCACTGAGCAATAGCCGGCTATTAGACGTGCGTCTAAAAAGTGGGATAAAAAACATCTAAAAATAGACGTCTAAAAATAGACGTCTAAAACACGTCTATTTTTAGACGTTTTTCATCCCATTTTTAGACGCTCGTCTAATAGCCCATATCGTACGGCATACTATAGCACGCTGTTTTTCATCATTTTTGAGGATTTGAAAAAAAATAAAAAAAATTAAAACATGGCTTATAGCCCATCGTTTTTTGAATTTTTGAATTATTTTTTAATCCTCGTTTTTCATCATTTTTGACCATGGGCTATAGCCCATACCGTAAAGCATATACTATAGCACGCCGCTTTCATCATTTTTGAGGATTTGAAAAAAAAGAAGAAAAATTTAAAAAACATGGGTTATAGCCCATCGTTTTTTGAATTTTTGACTTTTTTTTTTAGATGTGTTTTAGACGTCTATTTTTAGACGTTTTTTATCCCATTTTTAGACGCTCGTCTAATAGCCCATATCGTACGGCATACTATAGCACGCCGTTTTTCATCATTTTTGAGGATTTGAAAAAAATGAAAAAAATAAATAAACAATGGGTTATAGCCCATCGTTTTTTGATTTTTTTTTTATCCTCGTTTTTCATCATTTTGGACCATGGGCTATAGCCCATATCGTACGGCATACTATAGCACGCCGTTTTTCATCATTTTTGAGGATTTGAAAAAAATGAAAAAATGAAGAAAACTATGGGTTTAAAAAGACAAACATTATCCTCGTTTTTCATCATTTTGTATGTAGGACTAGTAGCATGCCAAAGTTTGTGCTATTGCCATAGAGAATGTATTATGCGTTTAAGTTAAATAACTCAGAAACTTCTAGGTGAAAGTGATTTTTGACGTGCCAATGTCTGTTATTGAGCCCCATCTTAAAAGTCTCAAATTGGAAAGCACTATATTTCTAAAACTATGACACCTTTCAAAGATTCCTTTTCAGGCAAACATGTCCACCGTAAGATGAACCCAAGTAGACTAGAATGGGGTTGGTAGGTTTAAGTATGTAGGACTAGTAGCATGCCAAAGTTTGTGCTATTGCCATAGAGAATGCATTGGGCGTTTAAGTTTAATAACTCAGAAACTACAAAACATTTCAAAGTAAAACGTTCCAGCATGTGTCTCCACAGTAAGCTGAATAATAAAAAGTGTGAATGGAGTTTCTAGGTGAAAGTGATCTTTTGACGTGCCAAAATCTGCCATTGAGCCCCATCTTAAAAGTCTCAAATTGGAAAGCACTATATTTCTAAAACTATGACACCTTTCAAAGATTCCTTTTCAGGCAAACATGTCCACTGTAAGATGAACCTAAGTAGGTAAAAGTATGTAGGACTAATAGCATGCCAAAGTTTGTGCATTCAGAATGCATTGGGCGTTTAAGTTAAATAACTAACTAAGATAATACTAGTATACTCCTAGTATACTCCTAAAATTTCTAAAATGGAACAGTTTTAGTCATGGTATCTCATCTAAAAGGTAGGCTACGGCCTGTAAAAAAACAACCTCGACTATCACACATCTGTAGAACAGATATTTATTAACAGCAGTCAATAATACAGCTCGAATTTGGAAAATAAACTGGTACAAGAAATCACGTCATCCTCGCCAACATTATTATAAGTGCAATAGGATTATACATTCAGCAGAAAAAAAACTCACAGCAACTGAACATGAATGGTATTCAAAGGAAGGAGGAATGGTTGTATGAGAGCACTTGTAAAAGCCCTGTTATGATCTGTTCTATCTCCATGCACACATGGAGATAGCAGATCGGCAAGCCTGCAGCGCGTTAGCCTGGCCAATATAAGCCAGACTAATATCACACTATTTTTTGATTCGCTTATTAGCCAGGCTAGCAGCGTATCACTTTGTGCATGCGAGCTTGTACATCTGCTATTTTCTTTTTATTACATTTTTGAAAAGTCTTTCAAGTCAAGAGTCGGCCTCGGGTCTCTCAATGGGTTAACAACCCATTCAGGACGGAAACCCCCTTTTGGTGTTTTAAGCATTATGTTATATATTAGGCGTTGAAAAATAGCAGATCTACATGCTCGTACCGCGGCACTCGGTGCCGCGCTACGAGCTTGTAGATCTGCTATTTTCGAAAAATCGTGACAATGTGGCGCAAATCTCAAATATTTGCTTCTGGGGGGTACCTGGAACTATATTTTCAAATGGGGGTCGGTGGCCATTTACATACAATTCTGGGGGTTCTTGACATGAAAATGTTTGAGGACGACTGGCATAGAAACAGGTTTTTCAGAAATCTGGATTTAAAATAAAAAAAATTAAGTCCTCAGGAAAGTTTAAGCATAAGGTAGACCCAACAGTGCTACCGAGAATGGACATAAAAGCAAGTGTGAGATAGAAGATCACTCTCCATAGGATTACGGATTCATTGGTTACATTTGTACACTCAGAGTTAAATTAACACTCAGGATATTTTTATTGTCTGGTTTATGAGGGCTTATGACTTTTCCTAACTGCATCATTGCTTCCCACATATTTTCACCACAGTTGACATCAGGAGGAGGGTAGATACTGACTACTACAGTGGCTGATCCTCGTGTTGATACTAGCATTAGCTACAAAATGGGGACATTTCTCAGTAAACATTTAAAAACTCCTTGACTAGAACTTTGGGATGTAAGTTATTAAACCAAAATAGATAACTTGAACTATGGCTAAGCCATTTTGTATATAGGAAAGAAAGAAACATGACAACCTTAGTTTCAAATTGATTAATTCAACAAGTCACAGAAAATTATAACCGACAGAGAACAGACATATTTTTGCCGTTTAGATCAAGATGGAATTTTCTGCCTTGAATTCGGAGTACATGCAACTGGCTTGGCACAGAAGGAAGATGATATTTTGGTAACAAAGAGGTTGAATAAAGAAAATATGCCCAAGCACATTTTTCAGCTGGAAAGACATACCGAAAAGTACAGTCAAAACATGAACACACCACTTCAAGTTGCAAGTTGTAAAAAATAATACAAGAAAAATAATATCAACACAAATTGTGTTAAAAGTTGCAGTCAATCATTGAACCACTTGAACCCTAGGCGTCACTATTCTGGGGGAACATTCACTGAAAATACCCGATATACAAACTCACAATGTGTTGCAATACGACATGTTGTGAGCTTGCAGATCGCCCATTTCCAGCTAAGACATTGGTGTAGTGTGTGTGGGGAGTTTACTAACTATAGAGGATTTAAGTAGTTAAAGGACAATATTTCCATCATGCTGGTTTGATCCCTTAAAAAATCAAGTTTTACATGGTAATGTCGTTATCATGGTCTTTCTAATCTAAAGTCTTATATATGGTCAGTTTTGGTCGTGCTGGTGTGTTGTACCACTGGATGGGGGATTCTCCCAAAAAAGAAAAAAAGGGGTAACAGTTTAACACTTAGTCGAGCCCTCAGACAAATGTTGTCAAGTCTTCACATATTGCGGCACTAAATCT
Source organism: Protomyctophum parallelum (assembly GCF_964188405.1). Classification (NCBI taxonomy): domain Eukaryota; kingdom Metazoa; phylum Chordata; class Actinopteri; order Myctophiformes; family Myctophidae; genus Protomyctophum; species Protomyctophum parallelum. The sequence goes on along the minus strand of NC_139705.1, from coordinate 29,685,307 downwards.
TTTCAAATGGGGTTCCCGGCGCGGCCAAGTAAAAGTACATATCAATTTGGGGGTCCTTGACATGAAAATGAAGCACTGGTATAGACTGTAATTGAAGAGAGAAACGCTGATCTTACCTTTTACACATGCGGTGTAAGGGGTTCTATGTCTGCATAGAAACAAGGGAATAGTGGAACTGAATTTTAATACGACAACCTAGAAATGTTTCTAAAGTGACAATGAAACCGTAAGATAATCAATATCAGTGGAATGGTCCCGTTTGATTTTGGAAATCAGTGGAAACAAAATCACCACAGGCCAAAAATCCACTCGTCGTACAGAGCAGGAGACAACCTCCTGACTTCTCTGAACATCCAACCTCGTCGTACAGAGCAGGAGACAATCTCCTGACTTCTCTGAACAGTTGTAAACTACCGTTTTAGTTTTTTTATGTTCATTATTTCCCTTCACTTCACAAAGCTTTATATATATATATATCTCTATTGTTCCTTTTGACAACTCTTTCAGTTCCCCCCACAGTCAGACACGCCACGCCACCGCACAATGGCGGACAAAACCTTTCTCTGTTTTGATTTTCAACGGTCTGATCACAGCCATAGTATGCAACGTTCAGAGTAAGATGGAACACAGCCATGCAGTACTGAAGGTCCTCCCTCTCTCTTCCTCTCTGTTGCTGCTCGTAACAGATGGAACACAGCCATGCAGTACTGAAGGTCCTCCCTCTCTCTTCCTCTCTGTTGCTGCTCGTAACAGATGGAACACAGCCATGCAGTACTGAAGGTCCTCCCTCTCTGTTCCTCTCTGTTCCTGCTCGTAACAGCCAGAGTCCTCTGGCCATTGGCCATGTCCACAGAGTGGACATTTTGCTCTTACATGAGAATACAGTTCAATTCAGTACCAGCTCTCTCTCTCAAACGCCCCGCTTAAGTTCCTAGGCTACATCAAGTCAGGATAAAGGATCTCGGCTGAGAAATAGTGGATAAATACATATGAAGTACCAACACGGAGAGTCGTTTAAAAAAAAAAGGAAAATATAATTATTTGGAAAATAACCTGGAAGAGACACCCTGGCTTGCGCGCATGGACATGCTGTCACACGCAGGGCTTTACATCAGCAATGTGGTCGGCCGTCTTGATGAGAGAGAGATTGAGAGAGAGAGAGAGAGATAGAGAGAAAATAATGGATGATGGAGAGGAATTGGGTTGGTTGCGGAGAGAGAGAGAGAGAGGTACAACGGTGTGGAGAGAGGTCTGGAGGTCATGGGTCAGTGTGTGTGTGTGTGTAGGGGCTCATTTCTCCCTGTAGTAAAGCAGGTACATCTTCAGGGGCGCGGGCAGCGGCAGGCCCAGAATCCTCTCTCTCAGGACGTTCACCGTCGGCTCCACTCGTGTCAGTTCTCCCGTCTGCCTCTCCTCCTCTCCCCCAACCTCCTCCTCCTCCTCCTCCTCCTCATCCTCTTCATCATCCTCCTCCTCCCCGCCTCCTCCCGCCTCCTCCTCCTCCTCTGGCACGGCCGGAGCCCTTCCTCGGCCTGCCACCCGCCTGATACCTCTCGCCAAGCGGTGCTTTGTCGCCTCCCATTCTCTCTCCTCCTCCTCCTCCTCCTCCTCTTCCTCCTCCTCTCGCCGGCGCCCTCGGTCCCTCCCCCTGCGTCCTCCTCCTCCCTGGTTGTTGTTGTTGTCGTCGGGGGTGGGGGCGGCGGCAGCGGCAGCGCCTCCCACTACCGCCTGACGCGTGGCCAGCACCAGGGCGTTGCAGTGTCGCCGGTGGTGGACGCGCCGCCGCTTGAAGCGCGGGCCGTACTTGTGGAGGCCGGCCGCCGCCAGGCCGCGGCCCACGCTGAACGAGGAGCCACGGCCGCGCCCGGAGGGCTGCCCGGCGCCGCCACCGCTGCCACCCGTGGTCACCCGGAGCGTGTGGCGGATGGAGATGCGAGCCAGCTCCTGGAGAGTCCGCACCTCGTACACGGCTGGAGAGGGGGGAGAGACGGTTTAGTTTTTAGAGATTGTCAAAGTACGACAATACCTATCTGCAGATTAGGGGTGCAACAGCTAATGAGGCCGATACAATTGGTGTTTAAGCAGACGATAATGGCTTATAGAAATGTGTTTCTCGAATGCTTTCACGTATATTTTTTATATATATATATATATGTATATATATATATATAAAGAAAATATCCCCAAAAGACAATAATTTGTGCTCAGGGTGAGTCAGGCTCTGCTTAGGGTAGCAAGTCAGATCTCTGCAGAGAAAACTAGAAAAAGTGCTCCTCGGTTAGGTAAATTGTGGCCTCCTGGTGGCGCTATTAAAGGCCAATGTGGACATTCAAACTCATGATTTGAGGCATTTTGTTCCAAAAATGTGTTTTGCAAAAATCCACCTGCTGGTAGCGCTATAACAGGCCAATGTGAAAAAGTTTGGGATTTAATCCTCGGCCTAGTAGGAATGAGAGAAAATACCAAAGACTCTAAAAACGGGACCCAGTTTCCTCCCTGCTTGACACTCAGCATCAAGGGTTGGATTGGGGGTAAGTCCCTGCGACATACTAGCGTCATGTCCAGGGGGTGTATAACCGGGGGCGAAAACATATTCTCCTCCATGCCTGGTGGAGACAATGAGTACAGCGATGTACTCTACTGACACAGACAGTATCTACAGGCTTACTAACGCCTCTTTTACACGGCGACCATCTCCAGATAAAACTTCAAAGTCCCGTTGCGTTCTCATTTTTTATTGACCCTTTACACGAAAACGCACACTTTATGAAAACGCTATAATGTCGCTAGGTGGTGGTAACGGGCTGCCAAATAGACCAGTCACCCACATTACGTACAAGAAGAAGAGCCAGCTCCCCCTTCACGCAACCCTATCGTTTTGCTTCCAGAACACAACATGGTTGTGGCTGCCGCTCGCTTTCTATAACGCATTGAGGTGACAGACAGGCTGACAGACAGCCCAGAGCAAGCAGGCAGAGCGTGCCACGGGATGGTTGTATAATTTATAATACATTAGGCTACATAAACGCTGCTGCCGCCTATGGCAAGGCATTTTATTTACATCATGGTTTTACATTCACCATCGCTGATGAGCGGCGCTTTGTAGGCGAGGAGGGAGGCTTGTTCAGGAACTCCATTATATCATATATGGCTCTGCATCAATGTAATAAATATGCATTGTGAGCCAACATGAGCCATGATGTCATAAGTTTTGCGCATTCACCGTTTTGCCTGTTTATATGGAGACCATAGGAAACGGTGTTCTCAAAGATTTCAACTCTGGGAGGTGGTTTCACTTTGTTGCGTATTCACCTCCTGAAAACACTGCTCTCGTCTAAAAGGACACCAGCAAACGATACTTTATTTTGCCGTTTTCTATGAACACCATTCTCGTGTAAAGACCACCTAAGATAACCATTTCTGACATTTATTTGGGCACCAAACACTATGGGCTATATCTTGCGCCATCCCTTAATCCTTATCCCTAAACTAATTTGCCATTTTTTACTATTTAATAAAAACTTCGGCTAGTTTAACTATTTTAAAATGTTTTTCAAAATAGTAAAGAAAAATGGCAAATACGTTTAGGGATAAGGGATAAGATGGAGCCCTATACTATATATATACACACACACACACACACACACACACACACAGGTATATTGGATTCATCACAGCAGTAGCAGTGTCTGAGATGGGACTCACGTAGAGGGACAGTCTTGGCTTTGCCGTTGGGGCAGTGCTTGGGCAGAACCAGAGGAGCAAAGGACACAGAGATGATCTTTTTGGTCTCCCAGCTGTTCAGACCCGTACGGGTGATTCTGGTCAGCTGGAGGGAACACATGGAGAAGAAAAAGAGATTCAATGTGTGCCGCCCGCCAACAACAGGAGGAAATGCACCAATATATTGAACATGTTTTCAAACTGCATGCATGTCTCTTGCAGGGCAATATTATAATATGTCTGGACCATATCGATATTCAATCCTTAAATTGCACATTTCAACCATGTATCTCCGTCTAATTTGATCTGGTCTACTAATCCTGGTCTACAAGCGTTTGGCGCTTTTGGTGCTTTTGTGCAGTGGTGGAAAAATAACTCCATAATAATGTTTTACCATGGTAAAAGTATCAATAGAAATACTCGGTTACAAGTAAAAGTCTGGAATTCAAAATGTACTTGATTAAAAGTACATGTACAAGTATTGGCGTAGAAATGTACTTAAAGTGCCAAAAGAAAAAATACTCACTATGCAGAATGTCTCATTTCAAGTTTTCAAATGTATACATATCTTTAGAAAATAGCCGATCTACAATCTCTCTCTCTCTCTCTAGTTCATAATGTTAACATAACTATAACTACCGGTAAATGCTTTTGAAATTAAATTAAGATTTTAACTTTTCAGGATTCAAAAAAAGAAAAAAAAAAAAAAATATTCAGGATTTCAATTCAAATATGCCAGAAATGTAATATGCAATGTGGCCCTCTGGAGTGAGTGTGTAAATATAGTGGCCCTTTACATCATCAAAGCTGCCCACCCGTTGGCATATCCTAGAGAATGTTTCCGGCCACCACACGGCCAGAACATCTGCTGAGTTTAAAAAGGAAATGGACCCTACCTTCTCCTCCAGCGGCAGCACCAGCACTCCGCCCACCTTCAGCAGGTGCTTCATGTGGTCCTCGTGCTCCTTCTGGACGCCGGCGCCACAGTACACCCGGTCGTACTGGCGACTCTCTGGAGGAATCTCCAGGCAGTTCCCCAGCACAAAGGACGGCTCGCAGAACTCAAACCTGATGGGGAGACGCACACAAACACACGCTACTTATTAACACAATGCAAACATTTACAGTCGGTACAACCTTGAGGTTGAGATTTACGACGTGCATCAAATTGCAGCGCAGATATTGACCCGAGATATTGATCAGCAATATGTTTTATAGGGGCAATACAAATAATGTAGGCATTTTCCACACTTCTATGTTAAATAATAATATTTAAAATAAACAATTGTGCTTTCATTCTGAGAAACGGAGCTGCAAATAAACTATTGTGCTTTCATTCTGAGAAACGGAGGTGCAAATCCTCTGCATCAGTCAATGTTTTTCCATAATAAGCAAACAGTGGCGAATTAAACACATAAAACAAATAGCGAGTTTAGCGTATTACACGTGGAAAGAAAATTCCATGCGGTTATGCGGTCAAAGTGTCTATGCATCCTCTTTACAATTTTACAAACATTACAAATGTTGTGTACACACAAGCCTGCACACAGAAAGCGGACGAAAATCTGTTTGCCCACTGCCCAGTGAGCACTAAATTAATGAAACTATATAAATTGTGAGGCCAGTGCCAGTCAAATGCGCGACTAATAAGCCCGGATTCGTATTAGACTGTTCTACCATCAGTACCATGTGAGTAAAAAAAAAAAAGTTATTTATTTATTTATTATGGATTAATCATCATCATCATACTATAATTGAGCGAATGTCTGTCTGTCTGAATGAATGAATGTCTGTCTGTCAGAAACACCACCTTATCTCCTCATTGCCTGCACCAATCGCTCCCACTTTTCACACAGGCATTGACCATAATAATATGGAGGTCTTAACGAAGCCATTTTTCCAATAAGATTAATAATGAATTTATTAGTGAATAAAAACCCGTTTATTTGTCCGTGGTCTATCTCCGACCGAGCCACACTATTAGCACACATCTCTCCATGCCAAAAAAAATCTGCACGCTCCCAGAATCCAGCTAGGCTACATTTTACCGACGCTACTGTCATATTTACTGTACAGATATTGTTTTTACATCACCCATTTATATGAAATAATAATCCAACCGCACCCAGGGTGCAGTACCCCCCGCGGCCACCAGGGGGTACTGAACAACTCATCTCCCCGCAAATCACGTGTCACCAGTGTCACCAGTGAAATGCATGTTGAGACGGACACAGACCCACACTGTACATTTGGGAATACCTGTGCCACAGCACATACTTTCTGTCTGCATGTCAAACTGGGGTCTTTCATACTTTTCAAATGGGGGTCTGTGGGCTAATAAGTGTACAATTTACAGTCCTTGCCATGTAAACATTTCCCCATGCATTTATACAAATATTTTCATGTTATAGTGCTGTATTTATTCACACAAAAAAGACACAAATATATTATACAAGTTAAAATGAAGAGCAATTAAATATATTTATGGGGGGCAATAGTCCATACAACGGGTAAGGACTATGTATATTAATACAATAAACAAGCAAAAGGCCATTGCCTGACCATGGATCACACCAAAGGACCTGTAACATGACTGAGGAACACGTTCCACTTCAAATCATATTTATCCAACTGATTATTCATCTTAAAGGATAACCTCTCCAAAGCAGCCACAATACCAATTGTATCAATGGTATACTTATGATTGTACTGCAGCATTTAACACATTACCCACACTGAACATCATTTGCTGTTCATATATTCACAACGGGTAAGGACTAGTGCTTATAATTAATAAAATCTCATAATCTCGTTTTGGAACAGTGGGGTACAGTAGCTATTCACAGGATTTTCTCGTTTCAGCACAGATTGTGTTAACAGTAGTTTGACAGGAAAGGGGGAGAGAGATGGGGGAGAGATGGGGGGGGGGGGGGGTTGGGGGGGAGAAACGCAGCAAAGGTCGTCGGGAACGGGAGTCGAACCCGCGACACGCTGGATCATTACCAGCCTAGGTGCCTGGACCGCTCGGCCAGCCCAGGCCCAAGATATCATTTTTAAAACGTACTTGTCAAAGCTCTCGCTTGTTTTGATGAAGTAATCCAGCTTCTGGTAGGCATAGGCGATCACATCTGCATGGAGCTCTACCCCATGGTTAATGCCAAATGGACCTGAGACGACAGAACAACACTCTGTTATTATGAGATTAGCTTCAATATACGTTTTCACATACTAAAAAGGCACCACAAAGCTTGGAAATGCTACATTCTTTTGCTGCTATTTTTACATGATGAAATCAAGTGAGGTCAGGTCGCCTTCTGAAAAGAAGGCAGCAGGTATTATTATGCGTGATTTATATACTTTGTTGTACAACTGTGACACTCGCTGACATTAGCCAATCTACAAGCTCACAAAGGGCAGTGTTGGGTGCTGTATTGTGAGCTTGTAGATCAGTGGTTCCCAAACCTTTTTGCCCCATGGCCGTGACCCAAAACAGAAATTTGACATCTCCCCGGGACCCAAACTAGTGAAAATAGCAGATCTACAAGCACACAACGCTTCGCTTCGGTCCGCAGGCTTGTAGACTGACTATTTTCAGTTATTTTATTAAATTACTGAAATAAAATCATCATCAATGCATTTTGTTGTTAAATCATGAAAACATTCGCTTTTTTGGAAATGCTTTTTGAAAATGTAGGAGAAAATGTAGGAGACCCATACAAAATTGCCCATGCGACAGAGCATAATTTCATTAATGTTAAGCAACTGTACAACTGTCACCCACCCAGTATGAGGCCCACCATGGTGCTGAGGTAGCCGGTCCCGCTGCCCAGGTTGAGGAAGGAGAGGCCAGGGTGGAGGTCCAGGGCCTCCATCACCTCCGAGTAGATGCAGGGAGCTGACAGGTGGATGTTCCCGTGACGCCAGGCCAGGTCCTGACAAAGACAACAGCATACAGGTTTCAACACACTATAGGGCTGAGCCATGTCACCAATTTGCTTTGATTACGATAAATGCACAACAACTTGTAAGAGGTTATTTCTTGTGGTGCACAAGATAATTGGTAGCATATCCAAATCGGCCATCAAAGCTCCATATCGGTATCGGATCGGTCTCAAAATAATACAGATTATTTTCACAGATATTGATGACTCTGTCAATGACTCTGTCGCATTTGTATTTGTCGCTTTTCTTTATTTGATATGATATGATATAGTACTTTATTGTCAGTTTGCACTGAAATTTATTTTGCAACCCAGCGGCCTTGTATGCAACACATTCATACATTTGACATAACAGGACTGTGAAGTTGCCCGAACGGCCAAGGCTCCAAGAACAGTCAGAAATTGTAGTTAAGGGTGTTTATTTTCCCCAAACTCCTCCACCAAAGTCCAGTACAGATTCAACAGTGTGAAAACAGGAAAATAACAATAACAATAATACTGAGAAATTAAATGAACACTTGAGCAAACACCCCAACTGGCTAAGAGCTCTCTTCAGGCTGTACCTTGATCACACAAGGCCCTGTAGCTCTCCCTCAGGGATGTTACCTGTGTCATTGCCCACTTCTAACTAAGGTCACATTCTCACCTAATACTTCGGTAGACTCAGAACCGTATGGGCGGGGAAAGGGGATTCTTGCATATTTAATTGGCTGCGGTTTGCCTTCACACTGTCATTCGCAGCAATTGGAAACGCAGCAGGGGGGACCTTTATCAATGTGTTCCGTTCATAAACTATAGCCTACACAGTGAAATCTATGGTGATAAAATTACACTCATAACGTGCGTGTGTCGTGCCGCCCCCCCCCCCCCCCCCCCCCCCCCCCCCCCCCCCCCCCCCCTCTCTCTCTCTCTCTCTCTACGCACGCAGCCGCCACACACTGTTCTTTTGGGCATGGAGGCACAGCGCTGCATGAGCGCACTGATATAACTCCCCAGTCCCACACAGTGACAGCACTCCATGTTTACGGCACGCACAGACAGACAGACAGAATATTATGTAGGCTATAATACACTGCAGTGTTTTTATGTGTTTTCTTAAGCAATTGATTAATGTAGCCTACACGTCCTCATTTCGATCAGGGCGTCAGTCTCCTTATTCGACCACGTCTATCCACAGTAACGGGACATCTTTGCGCTGCGTAAAATATGCCTTAACCGTCTCCAACTGTGTTCAGCTCCTCACCCGCCACATTATGTTTGCTTCATTTCCTTTATTTACTGCGGATTGCATTCACACCTGCACCGAATCGTAGTCAAGTGCGATTCGAAGCGAAGCGAAACCCACGTTTTTGGACGGAGTAAAATGCGGTTATTTGCTGCGCATTAGGATTCGAATGAGCCTTCACACCTGCCAAACGAAGCGCACTTTCTGACAATGCGCAGCAGGATTCGTTTTAATCGCAGCAAAGCTCTCTGGTATGAATGCGACCTAACTAGAGTGTCCCTGCAGCCTCCTTTAAATAGGAGTGGATCCTACCACTGGGCACAGACTCAATTAGCACATTTCTTCTCAAATACTCAACTAATATAAATACTTCCATCAACCACCTTGAATAAACAGTAACCTAAACATTCTCAATAATGTGTTACAATTAAACAAGTATAAATCAGAATGAAAACTCAATGACAATTACTCAAAGCATAAGGAGAAACACCCCTCTCCTGCATAGCACTTGGCCCCTTCCTAAATCAAGGGAAATGCCACCAGCAGTGCAGGAGAGACAATTAGCAAACAATCAGTGAACACAGTTTTCCCTACACAAGTTTAAAACATTAGTCCTTGCATGTTATAGAAAGCAGTTTCATGTGTCTTTGTATATAGGGCACCGGTTGCCCCGTGACAAGGACAAAAAAGAAAATACAATTACTGTACATACATATTATTTCTAATGTTTGAAGTCAGCATAATCCGTATAATATCGGAATCGATCAGAATCGGTATCGGCAGATATGACCTTGAATATTTTCATTATCTGTGTACGCCACCAGTGTACGGGTCGGCGTGCACACGCAGATCCAACACCCTAAAGGTCTGACATCTACGGAAATCACCCGTCGAACCCGACCTGCGTTGGTCCGACATGTGTTGCCTCCGGCGTGCGGTTAGGGTTTTGTGTAGGGTGTCTAATGACAGTCGGACCAATAGTATGTCGGAACTAAAGCCTGTACCCCCCAGTGTACAACAAAGTATAATACAGGGTTAAGTGGTAAATCGGAAAAAAAGTCTGGTAATAAAACAGCTAGAACAGTCAGGTATGGTCAGAAATGTTTTGCACTTACTGTAATATAGAGTCATATACAGAGTATAACGATAAGCTTTCCCCAGCTCCCCAACTCACAATTTTCCTTTGGCTACGCATACTGTTTAACCCAGGGGTGTCAAACTCAACTTGGGGCGAGGGCCGCATTGGTCAAAAGGTCACTTGATGGGGGCCACAACCAGTTGCGGACGCACGCTCGATGTCTCAGTCAGTCACTGACTCACTGCTATAATATCTATCTATCTATCTATCTATCTATGCTCAGACCCAGCCAGCCAGCCATCAAGCCACACACATAGGCCCTCATTTATCAACAGTGCGTACGCCAAAATATGGGCGCACGCCGAAATTACCGACATTTTCGGCATTTAACATTTCCGGCAAAGCTTGAAATTGAACGTGACAACGTTCAAAACCCCCGTCTGCTCGGGACCTGTCGTACGTTTTGTCCTCACCTGTTTTTCTGTCTTAGAACAGCGGAGCAGCATTGTTTGGCCAGCTGAGAGGCTGTCACAGGCATTTAAACATATGTTTTCACTCCTAAAATGTTAATATAAAACGGTATGTGTATGTAAAAAACAAAAGAGAGATTTCCAACTTTACAAGTAATTAAAATCGCGCAATTAAAAACAATATAACATGTTTACAATTTATTAGTTTGTGCTTAATCAAACAGTGCTTTACTGGCCTTGTTATGCGAGCGCACTTGTGAGATGATTTTGGAGCGCATGCAGTGATGCGGCATATGTGATTATGATATTATTTTAAAAAAGGCATAAATGGACTGCACACCTTTATTTCCAAGTGACAATGACAAGCATACAGCTTGCCTATTTGTAGTAAGTACTAGCAGGCTATAGGCGCAAGGGGCTTAATCATTCACCATTTAAATAAGTGCTTAGACAGGTTTTGACAGTTCAGATAAAAGCGAGATCATTTTCGGGGGTCGGGGGAGGACGGGACCGCGGCGTGCGTCGCCAATACATACCAGCACACATGCAAGCAAGCCTTCATCCATATGTTTATGATTCGTTCATCAATGATCAAATCACTACATAAACGTTGATTATGACTGCCTTGACGACATGATAGCCTATCTCTCATGCAGGCATCACTGAGTCACCCACAGGACTTTAATATCACAGCAGTGCGCAGTCTCAAACCTTCGCCGTGCACTGCGCACAAATGGGTAAAATTAATATAGGCCAGCCCAAACGTATTCCATTCATGGCGATGCAATGTCGATGTGTCATGTAGGTGCGTGTGTGCGTGGACATGACAGCAAGGCAAGCGAGGTGAGAGGGAAACAGACAGGGTAGGCCTACAACTTTATTTAATTCATGCAGGTGTTCGTTGTTTATTTATTTAACAACACACCAGTTAGTTGGGCTTGCAAGTTGCGTGTGCGTGCAGCGTGTGTGTGTCTGTGTGAGAGAGGGGGGTGAGGCAGGCAGAAAGGCACGGTAACCATGGTTTCCAGATCGTATAGCAGTGGTTCAGGTCGCAAAAACGAGGGCGAGGCATGATTTCTTAGGGCGTGCCAGATCAAATTCAGCCGTGACATTTATTAACGTGAGAACGAAATTAAGGAAGGATCAGCTGTTTGCGACCACTTTATAAATGCCGTGGCGACGTGGGTGTACTACGAAACCTGCACTCGAATCTGTGGCAGATTTTACACTCGATTGATAAATGAGGGCCATAGTGCTCAGACCCAGCCAGCCACACACATAGCTCCGTACGGGAGTGGTTGCACGACTCAAAGAATCTTCAAAAAACTGAAGAGGCTACTGGAGATTGGAGAACCTGATTTGGACATGATCTGATGCAGGACAATGTCACTATGACAGAAAGAGAAGATGGATCTGGCCACATTCATTCACCCCATAATCTCAGTGGAAATTGGGGAATATGTTGTGAAATAAAAAGTCATAAAACTGGAATGTGGGAAAATGACTTATTTTTACATTTTCTTAGTTCAAACCATTCCACATGCCATGGTCCACATGCCATGGTCACATAACCATTATATGTTGAGTGCATGCTTTGATGGTTACAGTTTTATAATCAGTTTTGATGAGTAAACCTTTGTGGAGATCTTCTCAGTTCTCATTGTATGCTAGTTACTGCCATTCAGGATGGAAAATGAAATCCATTTGGATTTGGGGAGAAGTAGTTTCATAAGGGGCTGGTATGAAGTACTTGATATAAAGAGAACATGTTCAGTTCACTAGTCTACACTCTACTCTACACCTGCCTTAATTTCATCTGATTGTCTGTCTGGCAGGCACTTAACAAGCGATCGTTAACTGTGTCTGTTAGAGAGAGGGGCAGAGAAGAGTGGCTTTGCTCAACTTGATTTATACTTATATTCTCCACTCTGATGAAGGTACATGTTCGATATATCATGCAGCCTTCCTTATTAGCCAATATTTTGGCTATTAAAAAAAACCAACCCCCCCCCCCCTTTTTTTTCTTTTTTTTTTTGCTTGAGGCAGGCGGGCCGCAGAACACGACGTCGCGGCCCGCGGATCACCAGTTTGACACCCCTGGTTTAACCCATTTAGACCCGAGGCCGATTTGAAAAGCACCTTCTAAATCCTGTGCTTAGTTTTCTGAAAAGCTTCAAATATTTATACAAAAGTTACCAAAACATGTTGTTGCTATGTACTGTACATAGCAACAACAACCCAAAAATGGGGACCCCTTTTGTTGTTTGAAGCATGTTTATGCTTTTAGTTGTTTAAAAATAGCAGATCTAAAAATCGTGAAAATATATTTGAATATATCCGCTTTCAGTTCGTACGTTTTTATAGATAGGGATAGGGGTAATTCTGGGGGTCCTTGACATGAAAATGTTTGAGCACCACTGACATAGAAACATGGGTTTTTCAGAAAACTTTTAGGATTCAGAAGACATCGTTCCCAGGTCAAAATGGGTTAATTTAACCCTAGAACACTATTTAGTGAAAAATCCCATACACCCATAATGGGATAAATTCTAGGCCCTCTTTACACAGGACAATGAAGTATCGTTTGCTGGGGTCCCTTTAGACGAGAACGGCGTTTTCAGGAGGTGAAGAAAACGCAAACAAAGTGAAAAAACCTTCCAGAGTGGAAATCAGTGTTTTTGGCAGCAAGTCACCAGGAATGTTTTAGTGTTAGTCTAGTTTTAGTCGACTAAATGTCATAAGATTATAGTCGACCGATCTAGTTGATTTAGTCGACTAAAATGTATTTTGGTGGGCCTTGATGCCGTCATAATGACTGATTTGACACTTGCTGAAAATAGCCGATCTTCAAGCTCACAGCGCGTCGCGACACGTTGTGAGCTTGTAGATCTGCTATTTCCAGCATGCAACCAAGTGTAAAATGACTTACAGTATACTGGATCTCTCATCCACTAGTCCCTTCCTAACATTTTAGTTTAGTTTGATGACGAAATACATTTAGTCTTAGCTTTTCATTTAGTTTTCGTCAGTGAAAAAAGGTAGTCAACGAACATTTTTCGTCTTAGTTTTAGTCGACAAAAACAACACTGGTGGAAATCTTTTAAAACGTCCATGTAAACGGGCAAAACGATGAATCCGCCAAACTTGTGACATCATGGCTCACAACGCAGATGTTTATTACATTGATGCAGAGCCGTAAGCCATATTTGGAGTTCCTAGAATGAGCAAGCACTCCCTGTCTCCCTCGCCCCGCGCATCCTACAAATACAAATGTAGCGACTAGCGATGGTGAATGTTAACCATGATGTAAACAAACAGTATGATGGGGAAGTGAACTATCAAACTGGTGGTTCTTCTTGGTCTAGCTGGCAGTCCGTCAGCGCCACCTAGCGACATGGTATGCACACTACAGCGTGTTCATCAATGTTGCACTTGAAAATGAGAACGCAACAGGACTTTCTTCTCTGGCGACCACTCGTGTAAAGGTGGCCTTATTTTCTTTCTCCACTGGACCATTCTCACATGTCCCAGGAATGGTTGGATCCCAGCTCCATTTTCTTTTCTTTTTTTAGGAATATTTTTTTAAAATAATACCCACGTTTTTCAGTCTTGATGAAATATTGAAGAAGAGTACCTCAAGTTGGCATGTATTGCTGTACTTCAATACATTTGGATGAGAAATATGTTTTATGGAATATTTTACATTGGGTAAAATATAGCCGTGTGTTTAGTGATGGAGCGATAAAATGTATGTTTAGTCTTCTAGGGCTAAACAATATACTAGTCTATTGTATTTCGGTGCTACAACAACAAAGTACAAATCGGCAGCCAGTTACCTTGTACGCGTTGTCTCTGTACTCCTCCAGGTAATAGTCGGCCCGGTCGATGGCTCGAAACGCCCGCTCTACCAGGTCCGAGCGGATGTAGTACGCCTCCTTCAGGTTGTCAATCAGCTCGTCGTTGTCCTCGCCCGCGCTCACAGCTCCACCCATCTTGGCTGGAGAGGAGAGAGAGAGAGGAACAGGCTTGGGGGGTTCACTTCACACCCGGAAAGGAAACATCAGGATTCATCTTTTTTTACGTTTAACAATTTTGCCAGTGGTGTAAAGTAACTAAGTACAGTTTTGATGTATTTTTACTAGAGTTTTTAGTAAAAAGAGATACCGATACTGGTATCGGTCCTTGAGCAAGACACTGAACCCCTAATTGCTCCTGATGTACTGGTTGGTGCCTTGCATGGTTTCCGCCGCCATCTGTGTATGAATGTGTGTGTGAAACGTAACCTGTAAACTTAACTGTTTTTACTAACCACCGTTTCGGTTCACCGAAAACTGGACTATGAATAGGCCTTGCTTGAGAGATTTGGGTGAGCTGTGAGTCGCTTACCACTACGGCGTGATGTCATGTTTTTTAAAGCCATTGTGCTTAATTATGCAGTCCCTCACAATCCCAAATGGTCATTCCTGTTATGAGGAAGACCAAAGTCTTGTCTTGTCTGTGTTGAGCTGTTGTGACTGTGAGGATGTTGAAAGGGGAGTGTACATTATGTTCCCCAGGTTCTATGTTCCCCACCATGCAAAAAAGGTTCTTTGTTCCCCACTGAGGCTTCGTACACACATAAAGAACAACTGTGCTGTGCTCTGCCTGTGTTTCATGGCCACCCCAATGCTTTTCCAATGGAAGTCACATGGTTTCACCAAACACATGTGTTTGATTGCCCCCCTCCCCCCATCACACACAACTGTTTGGTCAAACCACGTGACTTCCATTGGAAAAACATTGTGTTTCATGTGTTGTCCATGAAACACGGACAACACATGTTCGTCTGATATGTCTGTACGAAGCCTTAGAATAAACCTAAACCTAAACCAGAAACCTAACCTAGTAATTTTAGTAATTCTAGTAAGACTACAAGTATTTTGGCAACTTAGTCTTAGCAAATTCTGATTTAAGCTCAGTCTTTGAACAATCCATTGAACTTTAGGTCTGCCTAGGCTACTTAAACTATCTAGTCTTAGCCAACAAAAAATTTACACTGGCATAAAATAAAATAAAACAAAATTGCTCAGACTCTTCAACAACAGCAAAAACAATCATTCTTTGTTCTGTACTATTGTATAGAATTGTATAGTACAAAACACTGAAGTCCTTAAACCAGAAACCTAACGCTATAACCCTAAACCCTAAGGTAAGTGGGGAACATAGAACCTGGGGAAGATAGAATCTGGGGAACATAGGGATGACCCCGTTGAAAGATGTCAGCATAAAGTTATCTTCCAAGTGCTGCACCCCATACTATTCCTGTCACAATTATTAAATAATCAACTAAACAACGATTATTTGAGATAATCACAATTACTTTGCACAAGTATCATTATGACTTTTACAATGATTTTCAAATAGGTATTTCCACTATTTTAAATGAAAATTTGAAAGTATAAAATTATTTAAATATATTTCAAAATATACATTTCTTTGTAGTACCTATATTTCAGTTATTTGTCAAATCTTCCCTGTGCAATTTCTGTTTACAAATCATAATAGGCAAACTTAATGTTTTAATTGTTCATTGTTCATTCATATGTTCCAATGCTCAATGACAAAAACACAATTAAATCGTAAATCGCTATTATTTGTATTAATTGTCAACTTAAATAGTGAAATCGTGACAGCCCTAACATACATCTGCCAAGACAAGTTCCCAAGACGTGCATATACTGTCTCCCAGCCTGCCAGGCTGACACCACCATATACACATACTGTCTCCCAGCCTGACACCACCATATACACATACTGTCTCCCAGCCTGACACCACCATATACACATACTGTCTCCCAGCCTGACACCACCATATACACATACTGTCTCCCAGCCTGACACCACCATATACACATACTGTCTCCCAGCCTGACACCACCATATACACATACTGTCTCCCAGCCTGACACCACCATATACACATACTGTCTCCCAGCATGACACCACCATATACACATACTGTCTCCCAGCCTGACACCACCATATACACATACTGTCTCCCAGCCTGACACCACCATATACACATACTGTCTCCCAGCATGACACCACCATATACACATACTGTCTCCCAGCCTGACACCACCATATACACATACTGTCTCCCAGCCTGACACCACCATATACACATACTGTCTCCCAGCCTGACACCACCATATACACATACTGTCTCCCAGCCTGACACCACCATATACACATACTGTCTCCCAGCCTGACACCACCATATACACATACTGTCTCCCAGCCTGACACCACCATATACACATACTGTCTCCCAGCCTGACACCACCTTATACACATACTGTACTGTCTCCCAGCCTGACACCACCATATACACATACTGTCTCCCAGCCTGACACCACCATATACACATACTGTCTCCCAGCCTGACACCACCATATACACATACTGTCTCCCAGCCTGACACCACCATATACACATACTGGTCCTGATTCTTCAAAAACGAAATGCGCCAGAGTGTAACGGTGACGGAAACAGATATCGTATTTATCCGTCCGATCAAGCTACGTTGAGATGACGTGTTATTCAGAGAGTGGTGTGTACCACAGGTGCGCTGGCGTATCGCAGGTGTATGTCATACTGAAAGCAGCGGGTGCAAAGTGATCGGAAAAGCAACCGACAACCTCATCTGCATTGATCCACGCCCCATATCGTACCATAAAAGGCTTCAAGCATGACTCAGCAGACAGCAGTTTGTCTGAGATCACAGCCGCGGTCACTGCTATATCCAAGCTTACAATGGTGCGTGCTCCGCTGAAGCAATATAATTATAATTTATTTAATTAAGTTCGGGACCAAGGCGGGTGTTCACTCACACCTTTGCAGAGGTAAAACATATCCGATATTTAAAATATTGGATATGTTAATGCAAAAGTCGTATTTTCAGAGAGAGCGAGAGAGAGAGAGAGAGACGAGAGAGGGAGGGGGGCTGCATGGGCCCTCGACACTGTTGCGCGATAAAGAACAGTAGCCCATACATTCATAAGTAAATATATTATAGGCCTACCTCGTAGGCCTGGGATCCTCTTGTCTGAAGAAATTATAATCCAGTGAGTTTATCCAGTGAGTTAAACTATTCTGTGTGTGGCATCCATATGTGATCAATATAAATATACATTATTATAAATTCTGTCTGTGTGTCCGTCATGTTCACGAGTGGAGGTGAGCTGGTTTAAAACTGATATGACTGGCCGACTTTCAAACACGCTGCATTCATTAGGCTAATATTGGTCTTCTATTTTTTTTATATAGGGCTAATTAGCCCTATTCATTTTCCAATGTGAATCGGATCGGCAGTAGCCTACGCTGCTGTCTGCCCTCCGCCACACACACACACACACACACACACACACACACACACACACACACACACACACACACACACACACACACACACACACACGCACCCCCCCCCCCCCCCACACACACACACACAGTCACACACACACACACACACACACACACACACACACACACACACACACACACACACACACACCGACAGTCTCCGTAACAAAACAATTTCATTATTAGGCCTGCCTCCGCCTACTGCAGGCATTACTGTCTACACTAAACTATGTTGGATTCGTACAGTGCAGAATGCAGATAAGCCTATGTTCTTATTATAACTGTGAATTTGTTTTTTAACATGCAGCGCGAGTCCGCGAGATCCGATCTACAAGCTCACAACCGTTGCACTTCGAGTAGAAGGCTGCCGAGTGAGCATCCCCAATCGCGCATGATATAAATATCCTAATAAATAAATAAAAAGGTGTCTGCTTGCGGGGCAGTTTCTGTATATGGGACTCTATAGGCTAACTTGCCTATAATGCATGCATTTAGGCATACAAGTGCACTCGGCTTTTATATATATATATATATATCGTTTTTTTGTGCTGATTTTTTGTGCTGATCGACCAATATGTTGGGGGCACATGCCTACATATTTTATCTGAGATTTGGGGACTATTTATTGATTCAGCATGAAGACTAAAGCCTTCTGAATAAATCTATATGCAAGTGTATGCTTCCGCAAATTTCTCCGCCACCTAAAGAGGTGGCGGAGGATTTAGCGGAGTTACCGACGAACCAAAGTCAGCGTCAAGTTCACGGCCATTTCCATGAATTCCAAATTAATGTGGGAAATCCACGTAAATGCCTTTCCGCTAGCGTCACGGCAATATATCAGCGGAAACACGTTGAAGAATCAGGCCCACTGTCTCCCAGCCTGACACCACCATATACACATACTGTCTCCCAGCATGACACCACCATATACACATACTGTCTCCCAGCCTGACACCACCTTATACACATACTGTCTCCCAGCCTGACACCACCTTATACACATACTGTACTGTCTCCCAGCCTGACACCACCATATACACATACTGTCTCCCAGCCTACCAGGCTGACACTGCCATATACACAGGCTTCAAAACTTGGTATAGTATAAAATATTTTCCTAAACAAACAACTATCTATAATAATACTTAGTTCATAATATGTAAACAAATAGGTGTATGTGACTACAGAGAGACAAAGTCAGCTCGCACTGCCAGTCACAGGCGATGCCATCTGGAATACTATATTTCTATTACAGTTTTATATTTTGTAATTATGATTATGATGAAGATGATGTTGAGAATAGCACTTCGTTCAGGTTGGTGAGTGATCACCTCACCAACTAGTGTTGTAACAACTAAGTTAGGACGCAGGTATGATAGCTAACTCACTAAACTTCCCCAAAACAATTTCCCAAGGAAGCAACCAACCAAGCAACCAACCACACTGAGACGTGTAAATAGATGTACCTTTTGGTAGAAGCACTCTAGGTGTGAATGTCTGCTGTTCTGTAGTGCTGGTGTTAAGCACAACACCTGGCAGCCATGCCAAAGGACAGGAGAGTCACTGAGATCACAGGCAGCTCTGGGAGGAAAAAAAAGTTAGTCATGTCATGAAGCTGTAAAACAACAAAGGATCCTTACTATTTCAATATTGGTTGATGCTCCCCAGTATGTGGCAGCGTGGCCTAGTATGCAAATTCATTGGGCCATTAGCTATGTGGTGAGTGACCCATTCACCCCAGGGACAAATGTTGACTTGCAGCGATACATTCACAAGTTGTATTTCCTGTCGATAACCATGGATATATACATAATACATATGGCAATAATCACTGCCTTGTCTGGTACGCCCTGATTTAACCACAGGGTGGCGCTGCACCACACCGTCTAATATAAACTATTTATAGTGGGCTAGAAGGAAGACACTTCCTGCAACAAAAAGGGTAACACATAACATTTCCGATGTGAGATGGGGTTAGAGTTCAATTAATTACATAATAATAATCATTACCTTTTCCACGTAGCGTTTAAAGACAGACGATTTACTTTAATCCAATAACCGCATTTAACCCCCGCCACACTTTGAATTTGTTGAAATTTTGAAATTGAAAATGGTGGGCCCTACTGTAAACAAGTGTAATGCTTTATGGTGTCGTCCACTCACAGTTAACAGTTTTTTTGTATCGAGTTGTATACTTGAAATGTACTGTAATTCAGAAAACCCCTCTCCCCAACAACCTCCGCGTTGTTGCGGCGTTCGGGATTGCTATATTTTTTGCGGTGCTCAGCTAAACCGATATTGAGCAAACAATAACATCCATGCACACACACACACCCCGCACACACTCCCTGTGTGACCGATCCGATCAACTGCACAAACACCTTTAGAACGGCCTGGCCCTTGATCGAAGATCACAAATAGAAAGAAAACAACCGCTATGCCGTTTTACTGCCTTCCTTGGTGAAGGAGAAGAAAGAGATCATGGATGGACCCAGTAGTACAGCACGGTGGATGAACTGGCTCTGCCTGGGATAATAATTATAATACCCCCAAAAAAACACCTCCTGGTGACGGGTTTACGTGGTTGACACACCTGGTGGAACAAATGTCAGTCGTACCTGGTTGTTGGTTTTCTCGCTGTTTTTGTGTCTTTCTTCAGTCGTTTTATGTTGTTGTGTCTCTACAGTCCCTGTGGGCTGTGAGTGTGATCCAGTCTGGAACAACACACCACGGCTGCTCTGCTGGATGTAAACACAGCTGACGCTCAGTGTTGCCACGTTTTGCGATAGAAACAAGCAACCAGGTCTATGGAACGGAAACACAATCTGGCACAGGGTGGGTACCCCATTGGCAAAAACAAGGGAAAAACAGCGCCCTATTTTTCCTTGAGTCAACAGTCTGTCTTCACTAGTGTCTTGACTTGAGAGACTAATGCAAATGCGAGCATGTAGATCTTTAGTTGTGGATGTATGTATTTATTTATTTTTTACATTAGGCATATTTTCATTACATTACATTATTTTTACATTTTAAAAACACAAATCTGAATAGTGAATACTAGCCATCTGCCATCCAGCCATCAAACTGCAGGTTGAAAAGGCCCTCAGCTGAGTCAGCTCTGAACTCGGTAGAATCTGCACCTGGCTCGCTGATAAAAAACATCTTTACACCTGGGAAAAACTGAATCCATTCTCTTTGGATCTAATAGTAATCTCAGCAAGGCAAATGGCTTCTTGGTTAGAGTGGGTGACAATGTTATCACACGTAAAGATGAAATTACCTAGGTTCCATCCTGGAGGCTAATCTTTCCGGTGATAAAATGGCCACCAACGTAATCAAAAAAGTCAACCAAAGAACAAGATTACTTTACAGGATCTCCTCACTGGTCAACAAAAACACCTTGAAGACCTTAACAGGAGCCCTCGTACAAGGTCTCTTTGACTATGCATTCAACTCCTGGTACCACAGCACCTAAGGCCTCCGTTTAATATGAAGAATTCCCGTTCTGTTCTTTGACTATATAGAAGTGTCTATTTGTATGTCTCTAAATGTTTTGATGAATTGAACAAGGTGGACCCTCTTGTAAACAAGTGTAATGCTTAATTGGGTCGTCCACTCACAGTTAACAGTCTTTGCTTGAAATGTACTGTAATTCTGCAAACTGTTAATACATATTTCAATCAATCAATCAATCAGCCTCTCCAACTCCTTACTGGGGAACATTCCGGGAGGAAAACGGAAAAGGGGTGAGTTGTCCTGTTATTTTGGGGGTGCTCAGGTGCTGAGAACCACTGGTTTAAACAACATTATGAAACAAGCCCAAAATAAGCAACTACATTTAGAAACAAGCCTCTCCAAAAAGCACAAGCCGTTACAAGTAACTTACAGAAAACAAGCACAAAGTCGCTTATAATAAGCGGACATGGCAACAATGCTGACGTTCTGACGTCACACGTAAAGAGTGAGACACGCACTGATACGATACATGTTTTATTTGTATTTATTTATTTTAATTGATTCATGCATCTATTTAACAATCTGTTTACAGAGTCATATAAACATTAATATCACATAATGCAATATTAATATTAATGTATAGATAATCTCCAGAAGTATCATGGGGATTACAAACTTTTAAAATGTCATGGATATCAATGGACCCACAAAATGACTTTCATTGGGCCATTTCATGATTGAATTATCTTAGTGTAATTTAATTATAGTTTATTAAACTAGGCTACACTCATTTGGGCTGCTACACTATGCGATTGATTGATTGATTGATTGCATGTTTCTATTCACAGTAGGCTATGTAGAATGGAATGGATACATTTCAAACGAAAGCACAAGTCAATACAAAAACTGTAGGATGAAACCAGAAAAAGCACTACGACTCGTTTACATTTCTAACCTTATTCCCAGTAAAACAAAATAAAGAATACAAGAACCGCGGCACCGAGCGGTCGTCGTGAGGTCGGCGAAAAAATCGAGGGGCGAGATGGTTTAGGGGTAACCGTACCTGATACCGTTTACATCAGGGTTCTCAGTTTTCAATTCATCAGAACATTGTGCTGTAATTATTGTACTTGTTCTGTTTTGCATGTGTCTATGGAGTTAACATTACTCTAATAGACCCCCAGGTGTTTTGTATGTGTCTATGGAGTTAACATTACTCTAATAGACCCCCAGGTGTTTTGTATGTGTATATGGAGTTAACATTAGCCTACTCTAATAGACACCCATGGTGTGGTTATAATATTCAAATATTCCCTGTGGATTTTGGGTTTCTTCCTGAAAGCTGAAAGCCTTTGTAGTCCTGTAGCAAGTCCTCAAAAATGACCGTATTTTTTTAGATAGGCCTACCCGAGGTAGATCCAGACATAACCATGTTTTTTCATATCTTTAGGCCGGGTCTCCCATATGGCTATATGGAATGGATTGTTATTTTGGGGAAAATAATGTTTTTTTGGCTATTCTTTAGACCTACCCCAATCTCTTAAAAATGCTAATCTGAATAAGGCAAAGGTGACAAAAAGACTATAACTTGAGAATACTCACTTTTATCTTCATACAATTTGCTGAGGTAGCCTATAAATCAGGTGTCTACCCTACACATCACCAAAGTCATAATGTAATTTACCAAAATAAATACTGACATATTGTCCTTTAAACATACATTAATTTAGGACAAAATCACCAAAAGGCTCTTCCACAGTGCGTCGCACTGTCACCCTCCCAGGCACAGGGTGGGTACTCGTCTGGTCTCCTTACGTCACACTGCTCGGACCCAACTCCTTTCCTCAGCGCAGAGCTGAGCAAATCATGAACTCTGCGTTCATGATTTGAGGCTTTTTGTTCAAAATGTTCAAAAGTATACTACTAGTATACTATATACTCCTAGTAAGAATTAAGATTTGTAAGATGAAGGACGATCAAATAACAGTAACAGTATAACAATCAACAATTAATTGTTGAATGGTTGGTTATACACAGACTATCAACAGTGAATATATTGTGAACAGTGATGAAAGTAAGCTTGAAGGGCAAAAGTAAGAAACACTCAAACACATGTGCAAGTTAAGTGTAGTTATACAATGGTTATACCTTGACTGATCTGCATACCAAATTCCTGTAGGTAAGTGTTAGCAATGAACTTTAGTGGTCAGAAGGTACACACACATCCCAGTAAATTCAACAGGTGCTCGATGAAAAATAAATATACCGAAAAAGAAGAAGGAAGTCTGCACACTGTTTTAAAAGCTCCCCAAAACGTTAATTACCAGAGCGGAAAATAACATATAAAACGTTTTGGCCTCTGTGGCCTTCGTCAGAAAATAACCTGAGATATGTCATTATAAAAAAATTATGTTTGTTCATGCGTTGTCTACTCTTGCTCAGAACAAGGCGGCAAGACTAGCACTTCATTGCTCTGTCAGGACTAGTGTGGATGCTATGCATGCCAGGCTGTCATGGATGAGGGTGAATGAAAGACTGGCATACAGCCTTATTCAGTTTTTAAATAATGTGCATTCCTCACAGAAACCCTTCAGTTTGTTTCTACAGCTATTACCTGCAAATGAAAAACATGATTGCAATACTAGACATGCACTAAAGGTCACTTTACTTTTCCTCTGCCCAAAACCAATGCACTTAAGAAAACAGTCATGTACAGAGCAATTGCATACTGGCGTGCACTCCCCCACATTTGACTCTAACAAGAAATAGACCTACATTTTGTTTCAAAAGGAAACTCAAGGCAGCAATAGTCAGAAAGGAAATTCTATTAAATTAGGTTATTATTCTTTGTATTTTCAGACTGACAAATCCTTTTTTTTCTTCTAATTTTACTGTTTTGGGTTTGTGTGTTTGTTCACAAACATGGATCATGCTGTACTGCATTTTATGATTTGTATTGTGATGTTATTTCTGCCTGGACCCCAAGAAGAGTAGTCTCCACTACGGTGTAGACTAATGGGGATCCTTAATAAACTAAACTAAACTAAACTACTCGGCCCACATAGATTCCAGTGCATTCCGTCAACTTCCGGTTCAGCCAGGGCTCCCCAGGCCATAGCCGCCTGGAGCCTCCATTGGACTGGCCCCATGAAGTGAATGGAGGTGGTGCATCTCTGGAGCCTCCATTGGACTGGCCCCATTAAGTGAATGGAGGTGGTGCAACTCTGGAGCCTCCATTGGACTGGCCCCATGAAGTGCAACTCTGTCATCCTAATAGATCTGAGACCATGCAGCGTGGCTGGAGTCTGTGTGGATCCAGCTCTAGCTGTCTTGCCCAACTCTGTCTGGGCCTGACGAACCTTGAGCCTTAATAAATCACTAGTCAGAGAGGATAAACCTGAGTTATCATAAAGTGCATAGTGGTGGGTACCATAAATATCACTAGTAGTCCACCGCAAGGCAGAGTGGTAGACAGTTTCTAGCCGCTTTAAAAGTGAATGAGCAGCAGACCTATAAATAATGTCCCCGTAGTCCAGGACCAAGAGGAAAGTGGACTCAATAATAGCTTTTTTACTGGAATTTGGATCAACAATATGAAATTTAAAAGAAAGTTTATCGTCAAGCCAGATGCCAAAATATTTATATTCAGAGACCCTCTCAATCGTGGATCCATCTGAGGAAGTTATAATATCCAAGTCAATATTCATATCCCTAGAAAACAGCATACATTTAGTTTTTCTTGAATTTAAAACGAGTCTTAGCTCAACCAGGGCATCCTGGAGAGTATTAAAAGCAAGCTGCAGGTTCTTAACGGCAACCTCAACTGAATCTGCAACACAATATATAACTGTGTCGTCTGCGTGAAGATGGGATTGACAATCCTTCAGAGTGGAAACAATGTCATTAATATATAATGTAAAAAGTACAGCCCCTAAAACCGATCCCTGTTGGACCCCTGAACAAACAGGCAGGAAAGCTGATTGAGAATTACCAGACTTTACAGACTGGTATCTATCAAATAAGTAGTTATGAAACCAATCTAAAGTAACGTTATTAAAGCCAATATCATGCAAGTAGCACATGATTGACTGTCAAAGGCTTTAGAAAGATCCACAAACAGGGCGGCACAATGTTTTCTCTCATCTAAGGCGGAAATTATGTTGTTAGTTACGAGAGTGACAGCGGTAACTGTACTGTGATTGGATCGAAAGCCGGACTGATTTAGATTTAAAACAGAGAAATTGGAAAGACATACTTTTTAAGTGTTTCCAGGATTTTAGCAAGACACGGTAGTTTCGAGATAGGTCTATAATGATCTAAATCTTGCTTGTCACCTCCCTTGTGCAATGGGGTTATATGTGCTCTTTTCCAAATATGAGGGAAACAGCTTGATGAAATTGAAAGATAAAAAATTTGAGTGATCTGTTCTACAATAAGAGGTACTGCTAATTTTAAGAAATATGGGTCTAATTTGTCCTCCCCAGTTGAGCTCTTTTGGTTTATGTTTATGCTTCTAGGACAACAGTGGCAGGGAGGGGCTTCAGGGAGAATTGACCAGTTGAGCTATTTGTAGGAACATGGTTGGCAGCCTCGAGTGCAGGTCGCACAACAGCGCCACTTTTGCCCCTATTGGTACCCTAAACAAAGGGACATAGGGTTGGAGGGACATGCTGTTCCTTGGAGTGGTTGCAGAATAGAAAGGTTGAGCTGTGCATACGGTGGGTTGAGAATAGAAAGGTTGAGCTGTGCATACGGTGGGTTGAGAATAGAAAGGTTGAGCTGTGCATACGGTGGGTTGAGAATAGAAAGGTTGAGCTGTGCATACGGTGGGTTGAGAATAGAATGGTTGAGCTGTGCATACGGTGGGTTGAGAATAGAATGGTTGAGCTGTGCATACGGTGGGTTGAGAATAGAAAGGTTGAGCTGTGCATACGGTGGGTTGAGAATAGAAAGGTTGAGCTGTGCATACGGTGGGTTGAGAATAGAAAGGTTGAGCTGTGCATACGGTGGGTTGAGAATAGAAAGGTTGAGCTGTGCATACGGTGGGTTGAGAATAGAAAGGTTGAGCTGTGCATACGGTGGGTTGAGAATAGAAAGGTTGAGCTGTGCATACGGTGGGTTGAGAATAGAAAGGTTGAGCTGTGCATACGGTGGGTTGAGAAGAGAAAGGTTGAGCTGTGCATACGGTGGGTTGAGAATAGAAAGGTTGAGCTGTGCATACGGTGGGTTGAGAATAGAAAGGTTGAGCTGTGCATACGGTGGGTTGAGAATAGAAAGGTTGAGCTGTGCATACGGTGGGTTGAGAATAGAAAGGTTGAGCTGTGCATACGGTGCGTTGAGAATAGAATGGTTGAGCTGTGCATACGGTGCGTTGAGAATAGAAAGGTTGAGCTGTGCATACGGTGGGTTGAGAAGAGAAAGGTTGAGCTGTGCATACGGTGGGTTGAGAATAGAAAGGTTGAGCTGTGCATCAGGGCACCTCAAGCTATATCCCGCCTGTCGCAAGGCCAACTGAGCTGACTGGTGAAGATGACACCTATAGCCTACCAAGGACGTGCACACATTGACATCAAAGGGGGCTTCAGCCCCTGCCCTTTTACCTGTCTGTAAAAAAAACTGTCCTCTCCAGACCATGAATGCACTACTATGGTGGAAGAAATGCAAATGGGTCCTTTCCATGCCATACCGGAAGGCAGCATTCAGGAGAATAGCTTTTGAAATCCATGTAGTACACCCGCATCTCCACCAGATGCGGCATTCAAACACATCTGCAAAAACACAAATCGGCTTCTGTAACACTTTGTAACTATCACTATATGTCACTTTTTAAATGAATACAATCCATACTATTTACATTAATACAATAAAACATATACAACTGGGGTGGTTGTATTTTGTCTCCCTGCTCTTCTATTGAGACATTTAGATGGTTATCTACCAAGGCCAACACTATTACCTCAATGGTAAAAATGTCAGCACTTGAGCAGGAAACCGGGTTCAAATCCAGGGTAGAAGAGTAAAGTTACATAATGCTGCTTTAAAGGTTGGGTCTATAATGCATTAAAATCACATTTATAATGCACTTATAAGGTTTCATAACTGACTAAGTTATGGTAGTTAGTTACAATGTGCTGTTCTGCTGAGTTTATATTGAATTATGACCAACACTTATACTTGTTATAAGTTGTTATGCATAATTACAAACATTTATAACGAGTGTTATGAGTGTCAGCAGTCGTATCGGTGCCAGTATGGCAGTTCCGGTACCCAACCCTTAGCATAGCAGGCTTTGTGTGATTGCTGTAGTGTTGGGGGGGGGGGGGGGGGGGGGGGGAGATGTTTTAACTGCACTTTTTCCCACATTTGATATGAACAGATCAAGCTTTTAATTTCTGTTGGCATTACACATTAAATACATGGTTTTGGTAATGCATTTTTACAGTATTACAATTAGAGATGGGCAATATAATCAATATGGCAATATTTTATTTCCCAACACTGTATCGATACTCCAGGCTGTATAGTATAGACTAGGGTATGCGCATGCTTTAAGTGAATGGCACATCGAGTGGCAAATCGAGTGGCAAAGCAACATGCAAAGTGAGTTTAACATTGTTTAATGCAATCAGATATGACTTTTCTGTGTGGATGTATGGCTGTCGAGGCTAGAAAGTAGTTTTTTGCTACTCAGTAGGCGTTCCTGCATAACTTCCTGGTTTGATGATGATGTCACGCGCATAACCTCTATTGCGATACTTTTGGAGGAAAAACAAAAACAAAAAACTCTGGGCCTCATTTGCCAACCGTTAAAATTGAAATTGTTCTTAGACCTACTTAGGACGCTTTTAAGAAGATTCTGGCATCCACCAATGCTTTCTTAGCTGTGATCTGTTCCGGTAAGAACAGAATCTATGCACACCATGTGGGCTGTGGCACACTCTTACGGTGGCCTTTGAGTTCAGGGATCCACCCATAAAAAAACCCACCCACATACCGCGCATGCGCGCGCGCACACACACACACACACACACACACACACACACACACACACACACACACACACACACACACACACACACACACACACACACACACACACACACACACACACACACACACACACACACACAGACGTTAGTAGTCAATAGCTCACACATCCTGATTGCACAATGTCTACCGTTATTTCAGCATGAGACTCATAACGAAACTTAATTTATGGTAAGCACATGCACCTGGGTGAGAGGAAATGGAAACCAAAGCATTAATAACCTCGCCTCACCCTAAGGCCTCACCAGGCTTTCCACCACCTAAAGCAGTACCATTGCGCACATGCACACGCACGCACGCACGCATGGTTTTCCAAAATTGCTATATTTTAATTTAACAGATTTAATTACATTTAACAATGTACAAAGTGGTCCATGGTCATGACCAGAATATAGGTTAAATCTAAATTAAAACGAATAAAGCTAACATGAAGTGAAAACTGACGTGAAAAATTTCAAAACTATAGGCTTAACCTTGCGGTGGACATGATGTTTGTGGTGCCTGCCCGTCTGTAAGCTTGTGCTTATTTTCAGTTATTGGTGTGTTCACAAACCAGAATATGCTTGTAGCCTATGAGCACAAGATACACAAAGCAGGTGTTCTTATAGATTATGCAGATTGCGGTTGATAATATATATCTGATGTCAATATTGTGGGTTCTGGGTTGCATGGTTTCAACTTCAGCAAAATGAAAGTTGAAGTAAAGAAATGGAATGGAATGTTATGCTTCCCACCCCCCCCCCCCCCCCCACCCCCCTCTGCCCCATCTAGACGCCACACCCCATTTGCAGACTGTTGTTAAAAGCTGTACCGTTGCCCAGTTTTTCAGTTGGATGGACATCAAAATGCAGAGAGTCTTAGTGATCCTTGGGGTTCTTCTATTCCCAAAAGGTAAGTCTTTTTTTGAATGATATGTTGCGGTTTTATGTAAGGGTGGGCGATTTTTTCAAGCACGATACATGATATTATCACGATATTATTTCATGTGTTATTCTTCAAGTTACTTAACAGTACAACCACATACACGGTAACTAAAAGAAAAAGGAGTAACAGAACATTTAGACAAATACTTAATTTTGGCTAACAAAACCGTCGTTCTATAAAAGTATAAACTGAAACTGAAAATCATAGAATGCGCAATCAATGTATCACGATATCTATGATATCTCTGAAAAGGCATATCGTGGAGACATTTTATCACGATACGATACTTATCACCATATCGCCCACCCCTAGTTTGATGCATGTTAATGACGGGATTTCTCCATAACAAATAATCGATCATTTCGGTAGCAATGAGCTTCAAAATGTGTTCTAAAAAATCTAGTCAACAAGGCCTGCAGACAGTAGGCCCTAGGCGATAAAAAGAAAATGTGCATGACATTATTTGAATAAACTAGAAATAGGAGGAAAGGGTATCCAACTCCGTCCGAGAGGAGTGTTCATTGCATCACCTGGCCAGTCCTAATGTACGGTAAGACTACGGTACGGTGATTAGTATTATTGCATCACCTGGCCTGGGTGACTTAACTTAACTGAACTTAACTGACCGTGGCTCAGTCGTGTAACTTTCCATGTCATTAAATATGCGTGACACATTTGATTTTATTGGCATTTGGTTAAAAAAATAAAGTCAAAATCCTTCCGAGTCACTCAGACCAAAAAGGTATTGACTTTATATATGGATATATATGCAGCCTAATAAAACACTTGAATTCACTTGATTGATTGATTTTTTTAAAATGAATGCTCTTATTATAGGCTCATAGCCGAAACACGCAAGCGTTCCTTTTTGGTGTGTGCCAATAAAGAAATGGAAATGTTATTACTTCGTTCATTCATTAAATTTTTGGATGTGCTATACCTTTTTGGATTTCTTTATTCCTATTTTTCTGATGTATATATTGGATTTGGGTTTATCACTCCACTGAAAACCATTGCTGATGCACAACCTCTTTTCCTCATACAGTATATTTGTGTGTTCATGATATCCTACATTATTTACTATTCTTATGTTTATTGGTTGAGGCTTGCTTAACTTGCTTCTATGGGTGTTACCATACTTATTATCATCCTTTTTATAGCAACGGTTGCTAAACTATTTGGATTGGTATTGGACAATCACTTTTGGGGTGTGGTTTAGCGAAGGGTCCATTATAATTGTTTGTTCAGAAAGTCATACTTACATACACATGCATGGTGGATTGTGTGTAAAACGTTTACATTATAGCTTTCAGTCGTAACCTCTGTGATATATCGCCTTTGCCCTGTTGTCTTAGCTCTCTCTGCCTTGAAATGTTCCGAGTGCATCGATGCAGGAGGAAGCTGCATTGAAACACAGAGAGACTGTCCCGCTTCCCACCAATGTGGTGCAGCAGTAACCAGGACATATGTGGGTATGTATGTGATAAAAGCTAGAATATAACCTCTGCATTTCATTTTTGTGCGGCAAAACCACTTTCTAGTATGATTATTTAAGACATTGTTTGACAGTGGCTGATATCTTCTTGTGTGTTTTAGGTGAGACTAACGTGGATGCTAAAGTGAAGTATTGCATGCCATCTGCTGTGTGTGGTGTTAGTGGCTCAACAGACTTTGGAATCACCAGGGTACTTACAAGCACCGAGTGCTGCTCCACTGACCTCTGCAAGGTCCAATATCCCACACGTAAGAACCTATAGGTGTGTGTGTGTGTGTGTGTGTGTGTGTGTGATTGCGTGCGTGCGTGCCAGGGGCGCAGAGAGCATTTTATAACTGGGGGGGGGGGGGGGGGGGGGGGAGACATATTTGGGGGTATAACCAAAACAATCATGAGGAGGGGGGGAATCCCGCCCACTTTTGCGCAAAATTATAATTGCATGAGGAGGGTGGACATCCCCTCCAATTCTGCGCAAAATTACGCAGATTTTCCGGATTTCTGTAGAAAAAAAAATATCCCCCCCTCCTCATGAAACTGAGGGGGTCGATCCACCCTTGCAAACCCCCCCCCCCCCCCCCCCAACCCCATCTTGACGCGTGTGTGTGTGTGTGTGTGTGTGTGCGTGCGTGTGTATGTGTGTGTGCGTGTATACATACTAGTAATGTCAAATGCTTATGAGGAGCGTTACATTTGTGCCAGAGGCCAACTGAAATAAACGTGTGGTTTCACTTGTTTACGCAAATATGTGAATGTTATTTTGTTGTACACGAGGTTCGGGGTTAAATGAATCACCATTTGAAAATGTCAAACCTACAGTTCCTGGCAGCTCTTCTTCTCCCAACGGCAAGAGGTGCTTCACTTGCAAAGGCAACGACTGCTCCAACATTCTGTTATGTTCTGGTGATGAGGACCACTGCTTCTCCTTATCAAGTAACAATTCTATGGCTTCAGACCACAGCATCTCCCGTTTACACAAATATTTCACATTCTTCCACTCAGAAGAACGGTCAATTAAGCAATATTACGGTTGTTAAAGATGAGTGTTAATATTTTTTTCATATTATGCTGCTTTCTTTTTAAGCAGCACATAAGTGCCATTAATGACGGTAAAGCACTACCCTTGAATGTATTATTGCGATTATACAACAGCAGCCCTTAAAAAAACACGTCATCTCAATGTCATTATAACCAAGATACTCTCAAAAAAAGAAAATAAACTTGTTAGCCTAGCCAACCCAGCCTGCTCTGCTGATATTTATTTGGATATAGTTTGGATTCTAGGCGTTCCATCATTCTCGTTTGAAGCACGGCAAGACCAATCAGATTGCTTTCTCGAAACAACCTGCTGTATATTTTTCTCTATACATGGAGCGTTAAAGGGGAATACCACTCATTTTCAACATGTCATTAATATAACTTATTGAAAATAATAAGTCCCCCCCCCCCTTCTGTTTAACCTAGAACTGGAGGTCTGATGTCACTGACCCAACTGTCCCAAGTTCTAGACTGTAGAGTAGACTTTTGTCTAAGTTATATTAATTACATAATTCAATGTTGAAAATGAGAGGCATTGCCCTTTAAGTATTCAGCCAATAACATGTTTTCTGTCTTGTTCACAGTGGAACACTTCATGGTCAGAATGGTGACCATGAAGGGCTGCGTCTCAAACAGCCTGTGCATGGAGCCCGAGTCTGGCACCTTTGCAGGCATGACAGCTCACGCAAGCTGCTGTGAGGGTGACTTGTGCAACAGCGCTACCAGCACCGCTACCAGTACCGCTGTTAGCTTCTTATTGCTCCTGGCACCAGTGGTCTCTGTTGCTCTGTTCAACTGAAAGGTTTCGCTGCTTCAGTTCCATCAGTATTAAGAGATTCTATAACGAGAGACGAAACTCCTTTTTAAGTGTTTTGGAATCACCACTAGATGGCGCATCATCGCTTCGAGATGGTGACACAGGCGCATACATCTGATATTCTGAACGAATGTTTATGCAACACCACAAACATGCACATAATGGACATGCACAGGCACACACATGCAGCCTGGAATTCGTAATGAATACATTACTCATTTCTACTTTGATCCATTCATAAATATGATCAATACATTATTAATGTATTCATTAATTATAGTAGGCATATGCAAATGTATAATTATATTGTGCTGTTCAACACAGACCATTAAAGATATGATAGTAGAATAGGATAAAAACAGGTTTTTAGTTGGTACAGCATGATCTTTTATAATGTTTTTTAAAGAAACCGGAAGTAGCGTCATCACTCCAAAATGGCGGAGGCACTGGCCGCTGGTTGTTACTATGGGACTTAATGGGAGTTTCACCTCTTGTAATAGAATCTCTTCAGATTTATCCTTATCTCTGTAAGATCTCTTACTGCTACTCAAGAAATAAACATAGTGTTTTGCAATAGGTCATTTGTTCAGGCCCAGATGCATCATGGGTCCTGTTCAGGCCCAGATGCATCATGGGTCCTGTTCAGGCCCAGATGCATCATGGGTCCTGACTCCTGGGCGGCTTCACGATTGTTTATTGAGCGGTGCCTCCAATCCATTATGCAGTGTCCCTATGTGTCCACACACACACACACACACACACACACACACACACACACACACACACACACACACACACACACACACACACACACACACACACACACACACACACACACACACACACACACACACACACACGAAAAGTAGTATAAATCAGGCATATACTTCAATGCATTTAAATCAGCTTTAAAACGAGCCTACTAAATGTATATCTTGCCAGTTGTTCACACCACTTATATAGATCATTGAAAAAACATGGTGGTTCTACAGGCTGGTACACGGTGGTTCTACAGGCTGGTACACGGTGGTTCTACAGGCTGGTACATTAGTCAGGTAAATAAATGCCAGAGGTTGGACAAAATTGGATTATTTTGTTTCTCAACTGATTCTGACAGAAAATTAGGTCTACTAGCCAGGATAAAAAATCTACCAAAATCTGCTCACTATTTGCCTTAATCCAAGATGGCCCTATTGATAACCTATTATAAGGCAATATTTTTTAAATTTTATTATGCTTTAAGTAGCATGTGACGTGTCAAACTAAGGGGTTTTCATGATTCTGAATCCATTCCAAGCATTAGTTTTGCATGAAAAACACTCCTTGGGCTATAAACGACCATAGCCGTCATCACAAATGTGATGAGGTCAGCACAGTGGCTATGGCCGAAGGAGTGTTTTTCGTGCAAAACGAATGCTTCTCAGAATCTTCCTCAGTGTGTTACCAGTGGTGTTTAGGTCTGTCATGATTACAAATTAAATTTTCAGACAAATAATTGCGATTGATAATTAAAGAAATATTTAATTATATGTTTTTGCATTGAACATTGGAACGTTCCAATTTGTCTTTCTCCGTTTGCCTTTTAGGCTTCGTGATCACGTGATCACAAGATATGACAAATAACTAAGATATACAAAGAAATCACTGACACATTTAAGCGTGTGAAAATGTATGGACATTTCTCAACATGGAAATGATTGACGATTTATGCAAAACTAATTACCATTATCTCAAATAATTGCAATTAGGAAACTATATAATAATTGTGACAGGACTAGTTGTGTTATTGGATTGGATTATTGTTTTATTATAATTATTGTTTTATACTGTAGGTCACTCTGTGTGTGCACTGTGTGCAGGACCAATATTAAGCATTTAAGCCTCTTCTCTTTTATGCAAAGGCCAGAATTACTAACGACTTTACTTTACCTTTCAGCCAAAATAGCAATACACACAATCATACAATTAAATCCAATTGGATGAGCATATATGGATCAGCAGCATTATATGAAAACTGTTACGCGGTTATTTCAGCTACAGTATATGTGACTTGCAATGTCCATCCAAATTGCTACTTTAATTGCCGCTTGGAAGCATTCAAAAGTTCTGAGGCGTTATAATGTGATTAGGAATTATTGAGCCCTGCTGGCCCAGTTGGTTTTATTTTTGGTTACAATGTTATTGTGTTATTTTAAAAAAAAATGACAAAAAGGGGAAGGGACTACTTCATCAATGTGTGTACTGTACATGCATGCGTCCAGTCCCTGTGACGGGGTGGTGGATTTGTTTTTAAGATTTAAAGATGTATTTCTGGCTGTAAATTAAATACTGTTATTGACAGGTTGAAACTGTCAACTGGATCTGTCACACATAAAACATGTTAAAGGCAAAGCATTTACATTTTTTTTTATTAAATTAGCCTTTTTTCTTTGTCTTGTCCAGAAACAAATGGGACTAGAAAGATGCAATTCTGGGGAATTGCTTTACTCCACCAGAGAGTTCTTCTGACCTCTGGTGGAGGTCAGAAGAACAGCAACAAAACAGTGGAATGTTCTACCAACAGCCCTGAAGGTTTTTACTTCCCCATTGAGGTTCAAGGCTGACTTAAAGCATGGCTCCACAAACCCACCATCCCCATGTAACCTGCTCACTCTGTGTTCTATTCACATGGCTCCACAAACACACCATCCCCATGTAACCTGCTTACTCTGTGTTCTATTCACATGGCTCCACAAACCCACCATCCCCATGTAACCTGCTTACTCTGTGTTCTATTCACATGGCTCCACAAACCCACCATCCCCATGTAACCTGCTTACTCCGTGTTCTATTCACATGGCTCCACAAACCCACCATCCCCATGTAACCTGCTTACTCTGTGTTCTATTCACATGGCTCCACAAACACACCATCCCCATGTAACCTGCTCACTCTGTGTTCTATTCACATGGCTCCACAAACCCACCATCCCCATGTAACCTGCTTACTCCGTGTTCTATTCACATGGCTCCACAAACCCACCATCCCCATGTAACCTGCTTACTCCGTGTTCTATTCACATGGCTCCACAAACACACCATCCCCATGTAACCTGCTTACTCTGTGTTCTATTCACATGGCTCCACAAACACACCATCCCCATGTAACCTGCTTACTCTGTGTTCTATTCACATGGCTCCACAAACCCACCATCCCCATGTAACCTGCTTACTCTGTGTTCTATTCACATGGCTCCACAAACCCACCATCCCCATGTAACCTGCTCACTCTGTGTTCTATTCTCTGTATCTGGGATCCCTGTCGTCATCTCAAGCACTCTCTTGAGAAAACCTGGACATGAAGAAAACTTTATATTTTTCAAACAAAGCAATACACAGCCTCATCAAAGTTGCTATTGTGACCATCATTATTATAATATACATTATGTAGGTCCGTATAGACTCAGAGGGTTTAAGTGAGACTGAATTTGCAGCTCAACAAAAGTAATTCATCCTAGTGTATGACGGAAGAACGGGAAGACGATTTCACTGTAAATTAAAATCTCTTCCTTGCAATTATTGATTTTTTTAATCACGCTAAACGATAATAATGATGAATAATGATCGTTCCCATCCCTAAAATCAGACAGATTTGACGAGTCATAGGAAAGTAAGTGTTTGTGATTCTAGTTAGTGGAATTTAAAAAAGGCCAGTTAACCTGTTGTAACTTTTGTTTTTTTGAAGAATGCTGAGGTTTCATTGTTGCTACACTTAAAATAAATGTGATCCCATTTTGCATAAATATTGCGTTATGAAATGTTGTCTAGAAATTAGTCTGTGAATCTGTCCGTCTGTGTGTCCGGGGCTAACCTCCCAAATTGCTGTACTGATCAGCACCATAACTCCTAGTGCCAGTAGGCCATTTTTGAGTGGTGCAACCACTCCAAGGAACAGCTTTGTCCCCATGTCCCAACCCATGTCCTAACCTATGTAATCTGTAATCTATAACTGTAATCTGTCAAATGCTGTGTCATGCACTACAATCTGAAAATTGAGATATGATTGTTAGAATGTCAAAACCACTAAAACCCTCTAAGCAGAGTACACTAACCATGTATACTTGCTCTGTACTTAGTCCGCTCCTTTTTCCCCTCTACACCAAAATTCTTTACCTAAAATAGGTGATCTACAAGCTAGAGATCAGTTAATTTCAGCAAATGATAAGAGTATAGTTCGATTTATGTTCCAACTTAAATGATGTGTTAATAAAGACAAATAGATTAAACAAGACATCATTCATTCATCTTTAAATGATGAATAGATGAAACAACGTGAATCAGTCCATCTTACCTGCTGTGTTTGATTTAGTATTTCCCTCCCTCTCTGAAATCTGAAATGATCTTGTATACAGATTGATTTGATTGCATAGTAGTCGATCTCTATACTCTGTCAAATTTAGAAAGAACAACATGTCACAGAGACGGTGACTGCTTAAGTTAATTTAGGACCTTCTAGCAGTTAATTTCGTTTTATTAATCACATTTCTTCCATGTGGCCCATGTTTTGTAATTGCATCATCATGCTATTATGCCCGTGGATATACAGAGTGAACTTAACAATGATACATTTATATGATAATACCTTTTAAATAATCACAAACATGAATTATGTTTGTTATTTACAGCTAGGTAGAGTAGTGGGGCGAGATGGAAAAGGGGCGAGCGTACCCGTTACCCTGTGTTTCAGTGGTTGAACTGCTAACAAACGTCCTCCTGCTGCTTAACGACGACACTGTTTTGAAACGACACGTTTTAGTTTAGACCACTGTTTTGAAACGACACGTTTTAGTTTAGACCACTGTTTTGAAACGACACGTTTTAGTTTAGACCACTGTTTTGAAACGACATGTTTTAGTTTAGACCACTGTTTTGAAACGACACGTTTTAGCGCCCATCGAAACCGAGGCTCTGCAAAAATCAGTCAACACACCGCCATGTTGTTTTCACAACTGCATTGTGGGATAACGATGTTCTTCTCCTGACCAGTTTGTGTAGACGCCTGTTGGCGTTGCTGCTGCACCCTACTGTTGGTCTCGGGTAATAATGTCCAGAAAATCCACGTGCGTAGAGACTATAACTATAGTATTCCTTAAGAGCTGTAAACATAGCCTAACTCGTGCATTCGATTTGGATAGAACGAGATCTTGAATGCATCTGCAGGCCACTTGCCTAAGGCTAAGGCACACTAGTAATTATCATACTGGGCCACAGTCTATGTACTGGGCACAGTGATGCACATGGTAGGCAGCCACTGCACTCTCCATGGTGCTGAAGTTGAATGTGGATCACCGAGGTCGCTGTCTTTGCTATGCAGGGTTAAAATTACACACGACACGGGTGGACTTTTTAACACTGAACCATCACAAACCAAACACGGGTCTCGTCTCTCGTCATTTGGCTCAGCTGTGTCTGTGTGCATGTGTTGCAGGATGGGTGAGAGTTCCCACACTGTCACAGCCCGTCCTCAACCCACTCATCAGTGGCTGATTGATGGCAGTATAAAGGCATTGAGTTAATGGGCCTCATGCACCAATAAGTTCCTAACTTTTCCTCTTACATTTCTTCCTAAGTGAATTCCTAAGAGAAGTCCAGTCAGATTCATGAAACGTTCATCAATTTGTGATGACGGCATTGGCCGTTTTGAACCCAATGAGTGTTTTCTTTTGCAAAACTAATGCTTGGAATGGATTCAGCATCATGAAAACTCCCTAGTTTGACACATCACATGCTACATAATAAAGCATGATGAAATTTTGAATATTTTGCGTTCTATAGGTTGTTAATGGTATGGTCATATTATGCCAATTATGAAAACTGCTCAACATAATATGCAAGGTAGCATCCTTTCTACATGCTGGGGACCCATACTAAACATTTCTAACATAAAACCTTGGTGTACTCAACATGTCCGGGTTCACAATGGGGCTCTATGGGCTGGCTACTAGACGATTAAGTCCACACACTCCCATTTACGACTGCCGTAGGTCCATATATGGGCATTCCCAGCCGATGCCCTATAATACAATCCCTGTTATGACCATATATGGAGATCCCTGATGTCATCAATATTAAGCCCATATATGGAAATGTCAATATATGACTATCTCCTGCTTCTCAACTGTGTAAGAAGCTCTGTTGTTTCAGAGCTTCTTAATGCTCTGTTGCTTCTCGCCCTCAGGGCGTCTTACTTTTGTTTTTATAATAATTTCTCAGTATCTCAATAACAAGGTATTGATGAATCACATCAAGGATGCTTCTGGCCCGCCCCTCCTTGTGTTCAGGCCATGTAGCTGTACTCGTCTGCCAAGCTCTGGCTGCACTCAATGTACTCATTATCGATGAGCACCTCCATGCACTTCTTGATCATGCCGATGCTGGGGTTGAACCTGGCTTTGGACTGGCCGATGACCTCTTGTATGAGGTCGTTGAATCGCAGCACCTTGCGGGCCTTCATGATTCTCACTATAGCAGCTTGTAAGTAATGTTTTCGGTCCTCGTCCACGGTGCACCTCACCTGCTCAACCTCCCGCGCCGTGTTTTTCTCCACCGACACGATACTGAACTTCGTCCGTTTACTGGTGAAGTGCATGTTTAACGAAAACTCCCGGGTCTTGACGAAGTCGTCGAACTTGCCATTGAGGTCGGCGCTCACGCCGACGTCCGTGAACATTCTGCGGAGACTGCTCGTGAACTCGTAGCCACACGTTTGCTTCAGCTTCTCAATCATGGCTTCTTCTGACTCCGATGACCATGACAGGCCATCTAGCAAACGCCTCAATAGCATCCTGGAGTAAAAGATCAGAAAGACGTCCTTGTCATCGATGAACACAGTGATTAGGCTGTTCAGCTGGTCATGCAGCTCATCCCTCGTCTTTCCCTGTGCAGATCTCAGCACTTTGTCGCAGTGCCTGGCCAGTAGTTCAGGGGCTATGCAGTGGAACTTGGGTTCCCTGTGGTTTACGGCAGACGTCAAACCCTTCTCGAGTGCACTCAAGAACTGCGCTTCCCCATTCAGAACTGCGTCAATAAGCTCAACAAATTTACCGTGTACCTCCAACACAGACAATGTCAGAGGACAGTGTTTATATATATATATAAAAGTGTTTTATAACAACAGTGTTTTATAACAAGTGTTTATCATTTATAACAGTGTTTTATAACAACATTGTATCATTTTTAACAGTGTTTTATAACAACAGTGTTTTATAACAGTGTATCATTTTTAACAAGTGTTTTATAACAACAGTGTTTATCATTTATAACAACAGTGTTTCATAACAACAGTGTATCATTTTTAACAACAGTGTTTTATAACAACAGTGTTTATCATTTATAACAACAGTGTTTATCATTTATAACAGTGTTTATCATTTATAACAGTGTTTATCATTTATAACATCAGTGTTTTATATCAGTGTTTTATAACAACAGTGTTTATAATTTATAACAACAGTGTTTATCATTTATAACAACAGTGTTTTATATCAGTGTTTTATAACAACAGTGTTTATAATTTATAACAACAGTGTTTATCATTTATAACAACAGTGTTTATCATTTATAACAACAGTGTTTTATATCAGTGTTTTATAACAGTGTTTAATGTTTATCATTTATAAGAACAGTGTTTATCATTTATAACAACAGTGTTTTATATCAGTGTTTTATAACAGTGTTTATCATTTATAACCGTGTTTATCATTTTATAACAACACTTATCATTTATAACAGTGTTTATCATTTATAATAACAGTGTTTTATAACAACAGTGTTTTATAACACTAATGTTAAACATTTAACAAAATAAGCTTTGTTTTGTTTTAACCAACAAATATCACTTACCTTACAGTACCTTAATTGTCTAAACACACTGGTTTTCAACCAATGGTCCTTGGGGCTATAGCCAAATGGACCGGTATAGATCTTTAACTCTTGAGAGTGTAAAATTAAACCAAATGGTTAAATTTGGTTTCATTGTATGCTCTCTCTCAGGAGTTAAAATATTTTCATTCAATAACTGTTCTTTTGATCAAAGTTTGCCTGCTCTTTCTCCTATGTGTAGCACCCAGCCAAGACCAAGTGGAAGACGGGCTCAATCCTGCTCCTCCTGTGCATCACTACTACACATGCTCAGACTGTAAACTACACGCCCATGCATATTATGCTTATCGTTTTGGTAATGCCCACTTTTGGCCACACCAACAAAAAGGACCCCCATGTCATTTTCCAGGCAGGCTCCACTGCACATGTGTACCACATCAATACAGCATGGAATTGTGGACAAACTATTATCCAACGGCAACAAAATATAATTTAGTTTTGGGTCGGAAAGTCATCAAATGGTCCATCTGGCTCAAATGCTGAATAAATAATGGGCCTTTATATGAAAAAGGTTGAAACCACTGGTTTAAAGTGACCAGCAGAGGTCCCCACATGTTAATGAATGACTGTCTAGTCAAATGCTTCACAATTGGGATACTTCAAGCTGATCTTGTGAGGGAACAGCTATACTGCTATGAGTAACTAACCCTACTAACACTAACCCTATACTGCTATACTCATAGCAGTATACACTGCGTGAAAAGAGGAGTTAACGGGCAATTATGGGCACTGCATTTTGCCCATAACCCTCAAGTTTAGCAGGCATATACAGTTAATATACAGTAATATACATGATGGTACAATTCGAGAGTTTACCGGAGTTTGGTGGAAAGTTTAACGGGAGTTTCCTGTATTATACACATCTGTATTCCACAGGAAATATAATAGTCCACTTTAAATTGTGTCTGAATAATCCTGTAAGGGATGGGCTGTGAAAAACAGCCAGACATGAAAACTCATTCATCCATCCATCCATCCATCCATCCATCCATCCATCCATTAATTGACTCACTCACTCACTCACTGGACAATTAATAACTATAACGGTGCAATTCTGGGATTCATTCAATTCATTACAATTCACACTGCACTCTGCATAATACTGGGCAGGCCTAACTGTGTGCTACTAATGTTCATCATAGTCCTGGATGATGACTCTGCAGGAAGGCCATCATTGGACAAGAGCTGGATCTTGGCTTCACTCATAGATATAGATACATACATACATACATACATAGATATTAAAATAATAGATGCCTCATTGGCCGCTGCAGTTCGTTGGAGCGATGTGTGTTGAAGGAGGGGCGGAATAATTTACACTAGAAGAGGAAGTACGCGGAAGTGTGGAAGGCACGTTACGTCACGCTGCCACTCATGTGATTACTGGCCAATCACAGCACATCTTTTCCGGGACTTACATACCCGAACATGTGCACTGTGACGCACGCTCATGCTTCCGCAGGGTTTTGCAAGGCATCTCGGGAAAGTTTTGCCCCCTCTTGAGCACATAAGCTCCAGAGCTGGAAAGGGTGTCTACGTTTATATGTCTATGCAGTATGCACTCTAACACCAAGGAGGTTCAAGACAACGCCCCGCAGTAGTCCTGACGAATACCAGACGAGTCGCCCCTTTACCAACTCGCCCCGAGCGTACAGCCGGCGGAACTGCGCGGCCTGGTATTCCTAAGGTAACCTACCGGTAAGTAAATTATGCTTAAACGGTTAAACCTAAACGTATTCCTAACCTTAACCTCAGTAAAACTATGCCTAAATCTAACCTTTATTTCCTAAACTTAACCTCAGTAAAACTATGTCTAAACCTAACCTTATTCCT
The DNA here is from genome assembly GCF_964188405.1 of Protomyctophum parallelum. Lineage (NCBI taxonomy): Eukaryota > Metazoa > Chordata > Actinopteri > Myctophiformes > Myctophidae > Protomyctophum > Protomyctophum parallelum. The sequence goes on along the minus strand of NC_139705.1, from coordinate 29,642,940 downwards.
AAACGTAACCTCAGTAAAACTATGTCTAAACCTCACACTATTCCTAAACTTAACCTCAGTAAAACTATGCCTAAAACTAACCTTATTCTCAGTAAAACTAAATAAAGAATACAAGAACAGTGACACAGAGAGAGCGAGAGAGAGAGAGAGAGAGAGAGAGAGAGAGAGAGAGAGACTGGAGTACCAGTAGGTGGCACTACAGTATCACTTGAAAAACACTGTGGTTAAGTTAAGCTCTATAGTTGCATGAATTATTTTGTATAAGACGAATTAACACCTTAGTTGTGACAAAGGTATGTAGCCTATGCAATGCATTTCGGTCTGTGTTGATATTACACAAAGTCTCAACATTTAATATTTCAATTGATTTCTGTACTAGCACACTGTCATGAGGAGACTGCTGGCACTTTAATATAAATTCATTCGAAAACGTGATGAGTTACAATAACTGTGAGCCACTTGATAGTTCCGTCAGATTTGGGCTGAGGGTTTGACTAATTGCATTTTGTCCCCCATCCTATCTCATAAATTGGAGCCGAGCCAACGCCTGGAGAGAATACTTTGTCGTTTGCTGGCTGGGTGTTAAGCGTGTAAGTCCCAGACTGATACCTTTCAGGAAATGGACCAAACAGGACCAATGGAATTATCTAATATCTTGTTATATAAATACAAAAATCACACTTGTGTGAAGTGAGGGGCGCTCTAATCGTCATACATCACATTCCGTGCTCAGCCAGTCAAATCATCACATTGGCTCCTTTTCCACCGGGGTTGAACCGGTTCGGTTATTTCTTCCCGCCAAATATTGAACCAGTTCAGAGTGTTTCCATTGAAAATGAGTTGGTTCCGAACCATAAACGTTCGTTCCCAATGTGAACCACAAAACGGTGGTTCAGATTTGTAATTGCACGCAGCGCTTTGTGAACCGAGACGATATAAGTTGGTGTGTCAGTAGGTTGGAACTTGTCAGTGGGTTGGAACTTGGGAGGACGCAGACACAGTGACACACGCAACAGATATTCGATGCGATCAACCATCTTTGAACAAAAATTACATTAATTGCCAACGCAAACATGAAACGATCCAAACGTATACGTTTGGATCGTGATCCAGAATCCAGCTGAGACTTGTGGGGCGTTATAATAACTTGTAACCCTGACATCACAACCTCGTGGATACTATTTACATCGGTTTGTGTTGTGCAACGCCCTCGGGGGGTCTGCGGGCATGACGGATCCTTCTCCTTTTCAACATTTTGTGTTTAGGTATAATAGCGCCACCAAATGATCCGGGGTTCAATCTGGTGGAAATGCAGCCGGTTCGCGACCCGTTCGCAAAAAGCACCAAGGTTCGGAACGGCACTGGTTCTGAACCGAAGTTATTTTGGTGGAAAAGGGGCCATTCTGTGCTACGGACACCCACACTAAGGTGTGGGTGCATAGGAGGGCCTAGCATCCCTCAAATTAAAGAAACACAGAGACCGTTAAGTTAACCACTTTCACTTTGAAAATGTTTACAAATATGAATCATTATTCATACCGAGGCCGTAGTTCTGTAAGGTACACTTCTACCATCAGAGGACACTGGTATAAGTGCCTCGCCTAGAGTGGTAACCTGTGGGGCTGGGTAAATATACTGTATTTTTATTTTATTTTATTTGTATTCTCGTATTTGTGATGTACTGTCTTACCTTGTGGGCCACGAGCCTGTAATAAAGTTTATATATTCATTCATTTGGAGGGGGGGGGTCCCCAGTCCCCAGTTCAAATATGAATATTTGTGGGGTCCCCAGTTAAGATATGATTATTTTCGGTATCCCCAGTTCAAATATGATTATTTTCGGGGGCTGATAAGGAATAATTATATTCTCTGTTCATATACAATCCCCCTTATTTTTCATTTTAACATGTTACATTGTGAGAGGCCGTGCAGCTGTGTACACTCCTCTGCTTTCCACTCCCCTGCCTTGTCCAAGGTCGAGACACTGCTTGGCCAGTCAACGTAACTGGTTTCAACCAGTTGCTACCCAGTATCTCAGAACTTGCCATGTCAGGCCACACCCCTTTGCTGATTTCATGTCTTTATATATGCAATGAAAGTCCATCTTCCCGCATGTTACCCCGATCTCTTCTTAAGAGAGGTCGTGATCTCATCACTCGTGCACGTTTTAATGTCTTTATAATAAATTGAACATCATCAGACCAGACTTCTCTCCTCATAATTTATGATGCTCACACTATGCTGAAAAGTTCCATGGCAATTGGCGTCACGAACAGGATCTTCCAGGCCACCGCACTTTGACCCCCGGGTGCTAGCGACACGGTTGTTTGATCCTCTCGGCCTTTACAGCCGACCCCGGACCGCGTTCATAGCGTAGGAGGGACTGCGTTTCTTGCACCCGGAGGCCGGAGCAGCGGACTGGAGATCCAAAGAACCTACAAGGAACTGAATAAGCACACGGTGAGATCTTTTCTAAAAAATCCAATAATTATCATAGTTATGATTTAAGGTGGGGGGGGGGGGGAATTGTATAAATGCTAAAGTGTGAGTAATAACTCGTTTTAAGGCCATGCTTGTGTAACCTGTATTGATGTGTTGGAGGGCTTAGAAAAAGGTAACAGTGAGACCGAAGTACATGTTCCATCAGACACACAAATGGGGGCCAAGGTTAGGTTTTAATCTGTCTCTCTTCTAGAGAGGCCAGCGAAAAGATTAATTTCCCATGTCTGAGAGAGTGTTTTAAACTTGATTGTCACTTGCTGTCTATGATACCGTGAGGTGCGAGAGCTAAGCACCATTCACATGTGAAGTATCATATAGAGCAAGGGCCTGCGAAAAATCTAGTTTGCATTCTGGGGTTTTTATGCGCTTTTCACCCCGGTGGAGAAAGTGCCCCGTTAGGAGACGTTTTAACGGTAGAGCTCGTGTGAGAGCTGTAAGCTCGTGTGAGAGCTGTGAGCTCGTGTGAGAGCTAAGTGAAGTCACGTGTAGAAGTGACAAGTAGGTCAAAATGGGCAACCAGCCTTCTGCTACCGACCCTCCACATGGAGGATCAGTTCTTTAGTCCAATAATGAAATATATGGTCTCCAAGCATGGCCGTGAGTCTGTTAGCTGTCTCCCTGAATGGTGTTCAATGGGGTTCCCTTTCTGGGAAAGTAGTTTAGTTTAGGTTAGTTTATTTGCACATGTAAAATAATAACAACAATATGGTAAAATAAAATAAATTAATAGAAATTAAGATATGAATAATATTGGTAAACCTAAGGATTGTAAATAATAACAATAATGGAAAATAAAAATTCTAATAAAATATCAAACAATAACATGACTACGGCGTGTAGAAGAGGGCAGCCTGCTGCCTCCTTCCTCCGAAAGCTCTGTGTGCTTAATGGAAAGCACAAAGGTTTAGGGTTAGGGTTACGGTTAGAGTTAGGGTCAGAGTGTTCATGAAACCGAGACACTGACACACACAGTAAATGAGTTAATTAAGTAAAAGGAGTCAGAACCAAAAATTCTGACTAAATGTGCACAAAACGGAAAAGTTCAAGGTTCAAGGTCCAAGGTTTTATTAATGTCCCTAGTGGCAATTAGGTTTACATGGGTATTAGCTGGCAGCGACGTGAAAGTGGTGCCTAAGATAGAATCAGCGTTTAAGTTATAAACATGTATTTGTAACACTTTTTAAACGTGTCACAGTGTTTAGATTATAAACAGAAGAACATGTTTAATCGCCAGTAACACTTTCTAAAACACAAAGTTTTTACAATCAAAGTCAGTCATATAGGTGTTTAGAATTCAAACACTAGGTGTTCTCGTGAGGTGTTTGAGTGAACTCGTGTTCTACTGTACTTTATGACCATTAATAAACCTTCTGCATTTTATTATTACACACTGGTGTTTAGGTTTAAACGTGTCACATGTTCCAGGGATTTACAGTGTAGATGAGAATTCATAAACCTCCCTCTTTACATTATTCTTTACATGTTTCGGGGGCCCCTACTCGCATATGTTTTTTCTGTGTCACCTCTGCAGGCATTGTTGCGGATCGACCCAGATCTTGGTTCCCCCCCCATACCAGTCATTCTACGCCCTGCCTGCCCCGTCCAGCGAAGCAGCCAGCATTCCAGCACGCACAGAGCCTACAGCCCTCCCCACCAGCAGCAGCCCCGTCGACACACATGCCTGTGACCTCTGCGACCCCAAGGCCTCCTGCGCCTCAGCCATATCCACGGCTCTGCCCACTCTGGAAGAAACACAGTATGCACAAGATGCGTGCTGCTCCCAGCCTATGGACTTGATTCAACTCAATAACGCAGACGACGCCCAACGCTCGTCCTGCACTGACATTTCAGATCCAGTGCTGTCCAACAGTGACAGTACGAAAGAGCACGCCAACATATTCGACCAACAGCCAGGCGCTGTGCCCGCCTCGAATTAACTGTATCCTGACCCATGGGCACAGCGAGGCGAAGAGGATGAAACCAACGTACCACCGCCCGACATGCAGACATCTGACGACAGCAAGAGTGGTTGCAGGAGATGTGGAAGGAACCGACAGCCGAATGATGGGTGTTGTTTCGACTACAGCAGGCCACAACGTTGGAGAAGCGGCAACAGAGGTCACGGCCGCACGGGGAGGGGTCAGGCGACTCCAAGGGAGACAACTGAGGGTGACCAGGGATGAAGGAGATGACGGGCGCTGGGCCGGATTGTCTGGTGAGGGTGTGGCGGATAAGAGAACTGGGGCCGATCCCGCACTGTGCGTCCAGACGTCGATTCAGTCACAGGTTAAGTTATGCACTCCATACACCCACTCAAACACTCTATGACCACACTCCAAAAGGCAACACGTGCATCCACACACCACCTGAGAAATGAAACATGTCCCATGCTGTCACGCAAACAAACATCCTCTGAGCCATTTTCATTGCACTATACCACACTTAAATTGCAGTCAAACAGACCATAATCATGCCCTAAAAGCACTGCACGCGAACAAACACCCTCTGAAACATGAATCACAACCCCACACCTCACTCATTCATACACCCCCCGTGCCATGACAATGCATGACACCACCACTTAGGTCACACACAAAGAGCAGATTGTTTTCATTATTATTATTTTTAGAATGTCCCTTGACTACATATGCCCCACAGTGTTTATAAACGTTTATAAACTGCCCATGTATTTTTCACCTGGTGTTCAACTGCAGTTGAGGAGAACAGTACTCAAATGTTAAAGTAATAGTATCGATACTTCTGTGTCTTGTCGCAAATGGACATTGACAAAGTTAAGCTACCCCCAGCAGCGGGGTGACCATGTGCATGAAATATGACGTTGTGTTTCCCAGTCATGCTTTAAGAATGCACAGTTCGTTGGGCCACATTCATTCATTATATGCCAGTATGATACTGGTGTGTTATCTCTGGTGTTTTCATATAACACTGACACTGCTGCGCTACAGCCTGAGAATCGAGTTTCAATGGTAGCGAGTGGTCTCTGAGTCAATGCAGTGATATGCACAGAACGTAATCAACCTGATTTGTTACTGCTGTGTGCTAAAACAACCTCTAACCCAAGGGGGCTGATGGATTGAATAAGAGAAGTATTACTAAACATCGGCTGAACATGTGTAGTTTCTGTTCCATTCACTTAAATTAGTGTGCAAAATAGCCGATCTACAAGCTCTCAAATAGCCAAAACCTGAGTGTTAAGAAAGACATCCAGTCTGTTAGTTAGAAGGCAGCAGAAGCTGCTGTATATGTGTTTATTTAAGTCAGAGAAAGAAATAAATCTACTCCTTATGTAGAATGTCTCATTTTGAGTTTCAAATGGTTTAAACGTGAGCTTCCAATGTCCTAAATGTGTTGTTGTGGTTAAAATATGTTGCACTTTGTGATAAATACAGATCTGGAAGTTAACAGGCCAAATAACAAAGGAGAAATTCAGCACGCCGCTGCGCGTGACCAATGTGATGCATCACTTGTACCGAGTGAGCGTGATCCCACTGGAAGTGATCCATCACAGTTGGTACAAAGACGTACTGGCTGACCCTTAACCCATTCTGACCTGAGACCGGATTCTAACCCACAGAAGAATGGTGGTTCTTTAACGCATTTTGACCTGAGATCAGATTCTAAAAATCTCTTCTAAATCCTGACAGTTTCCTGAAATACCTCATGTTTCTGTATCAGTGGTGCTCAATATTCCATGTCAAGGACCCCAAACCACATCTGAAAATGTGTTCTTCCAGGAACCCCTCAGAAGCAAAGATTTGAGTTAAAAACGTTGGCTCTGAAAGAATATATATTCAAAGATTTGCGCCACAGTTTAACGATTTTTCAGAAATAGCAGACCTACAAGCTTGTAGCTTGTAGATCTGCTATTTTTCAATGGATGAAGTTTAAAATAATGGTTAAAACACCAAAAGGTTGTTCCCAGTGAAATATTAGGGTTAGAATAGATGTATTGAAATATGCTAATAGGCCTGCTCAAGTTAGTGAAGCTGTGGTTTAAATGTAGACAGGAATGTAGGTGATCAGAGTGTGATTACTACCCCCACTGGGGCAAATAACTTAATAAATAATGACCACTGTGCCTTTAGGTAATTAGTAAAATTACATGTATGATGTTGCAACTACAGATGAAGGCCTACAGCTGATTCGAGACACATTTTAACGCCCCATTGTGATAGGGATCTTGCTATCCCCTATCAATGTGTCGAGCTAAAATTCATATCAATTCCAGCTGGACGATTCTAAATTAGCTTAAACACTGTTACATTTGTGTTAAGCCCGGGCTACATTATTAGTATTATTGTTAGTATATATATATATATTTTTTTTTTGATGGGGCCTCTCCTCTTTGCCTGTGTGGGTGACGTGACATGGTGTCCATGGCTGTCCTTAGTGTCACTCATGTATAAATAAGAAATATATTTGTCAAAAACCTTCTGAATATTGTGCAGGACATCATGGTCCATGTGAACATACTCAAGATTAAAACATTTCATTCCTCATTTCTTCAGAATTGTCAACCAAACACAGCAAAACTCACATGGTGCGACTGTCCTGGCCTTGTTTCTCAAAGTGGGAACTTAAATGAAACTAAGGAAAAAGAAAATGCTAAAAAAAAATTTTTTAAATCTATAAATATAATATAGATGTCTATTTGTGAGCCTAATCTTTTCAAAGTCCAGGCATAATGTTTTCAGTCATTTCTGATCAAAAATATTTTGTCCCCCAAACCAAAATCATATTGTGTGACACCATTTTGGGAAATTTCAACAGGCAATTGTTTACACACCCATTGGGATAGAGAGGTACTTCTTCAGTGAGGCTGTTCAGCACTTGCATTACAATAGCATGACAGGTGTCTGTGGGTGTGACACCTTTTTCATTATAAAAGCTTAAGGTATTACAGATGTAATACATTTTCACAAAACTATGGTGGATTACAGGTTAGTTATGATAAAGGACTTTGGTAAAGTGAGCAACTTAAGAAAGTTGTACTCCATTTTCATTTTATGAACAATTATTGTCATGTCACACCATATGACGATTTTAGGCACAAGTACAACAAAATGCTGAATAAATTCTGATTCCAATAGAATATCTAAAAACAAAATATGTTTCCATAAAGATGAGAGTGAGTAGAACAAAAGTAAATCATTTTTATTCCTGTTATTCACTGACCCGTGTCCGCCTGCAAAGCTATAAATCGACTGTTATCTCATATAGGAGGAAACCCCCACCTGCTGGTACCAGGGGTGGAGAGGCCCCCACGCATTCCTGTGAGCTGCAGGAGGACTGGACTGACTGAGGAGACGAGCGTGCACAACCCTGCACAGCCGTGACTGACTGGCAGGTTATACTAGGATTTAGACCATTTATTTTATTTATTTTCTAATTCTCCAACGCTTACAAGTCTGAGGCAGGCGACATGGGCTATCCTTGCCCGTTTGTGACTGCTTGGGGGACAGCTGTAAAGATTTATTTTCAAATGACTTTCTTTCTCTATCAAATCTTGGCTTAAACTCCTTGTGCTCGCTTTCTGCTTGAGCAGAAGAAACCTACTGCATCCAATATTTGTAGGTAGGTATTGGTTGGGTAAGTCATGCGCAAGCGTTCACATTTTTTTTTCCCGTAGGCATCCCTCTGGAGCCGACCGGGAGGACACACCGGAGCAGTGCAGAGGCCATACCCTTGGCCTCGGAGCTCGTACACTGTTTGTTCTAATATAACTAAAAGTTTTTTCAGAGTGAAAATTGCCCTGCCCGCCCAGGGGTCACAACCGTCTGCATCTCAAGCCTGAGGATCTCGTATTCAAGGATGTCACCTTCCATGCCCTGTTGACCAGATACGTGCCCTCATGCCAAGCACTGCTAAAGATTCAGCCCAGGCCTTCTGGTGATTGGTGACGTCATCAACGAGGAGATTCGTTTCTACTACGATCTGACACAGATCCCTGCCTATCCATCCATCTATCCATCTTCAACCGCTTGTCCGTACTCGGGTCGCCGGGGCAACGGCTCCACCAGCTCGCCAGCCAGGGAGCAACGACCTGGCTACGGGCTCCCTGACACGGAGGGCCAGAATAGGACACCTTTTAGTAGCCAGGAGGCTGATTCGACGACGAGGTGAAGTTTGCATTGCCATTAGGCTGCGAGGAGCGACACGATCTGCTGAGGTTTTGTCATTGCTGCGGCATGCGCCGGTGGAGCCTTTTTGTCATACACACATATCTGCACTTAGCATAGACACAGTGAGATGCCCGCAGGCAGGAGGGGGGGTACGGCCTGGGCCCAAGACCCGCAACACGGAAGAAACGTACAGTTGTGCAATTGGCACAACCATACACGCACATGCATACACGTGCACACACTCCCCCCACTGTCCACCCACTGGCACGATCGCACACACACACGTGCGCACGACCGCACGCACACACCTTGCTCTACCGCACACACACACGTGCAAGCCCCTGTTGCACACGGAAGCACGCCCACCTGGCGACTCGGACTGACCGAATCGAACAATGTCACTGCGATGAATGAATGGTGTAACTTTTACTGTTTTCATTGATGTATGCATACATGTCACATGTCCGACAGCGGCCTCTGCTTGAAACTAGGTATTTTGTTCATCTGGGTTATGTCAAAGGTGTGGCCCACGAATGGTGTTTGAGGGTTTTTACTTCGAAATGATTTCACACAATGGACAGATTAATGGGCGCCCTCCCACTAACCACGTATCATTTTGTTTCCTTTCTTTCTACAGGCGACACGATGCTTCCTGTAATGTTGGTTCACTGTCTAACTCCATGCTACATTTCTTTACTGTTTAACTTCATGCTTTATTTCTTTCCTGGGTGATGCACACGAGACAGAGAGTCATCATTGTTTTCACAATGCCAAATCTCTTTTCTCTGTTTGATATCTACGGTGTCTGAATTGTACCAGGGTTTGTTTCCCATGCAGGTGGAGACCCACAATGGACTTCTGTACTTAATCTGAATCCTAACTGTCGCCTCCCACAGGTTTTCCGGTCCAACAGAGGGTTTGTGATAAGTGCTGGCAGCGAGTTTAGGGAAGTCTGTTGCCTTGGCCTGATGGTATGGTACTTTGCTGCTGGGTTATTCAATAGATGATTTCATGTGACATAGGAAGGCTGTTGCACTTTGCTGTTGCACTTTTGCACGAGATGTGTCGGTATTGTCTTTTGTGTTCCATCTTTTTGGGGTTTGGTTTTGTTGTTTTTATTGCCTGGCTGCACAAGTGCTCTCTCTTGGTAACGTCCGCCTGAAATGTCTGTTTTTTCCTGTGGTTGATGGAGTGTTTTTCTTATTCCCTTGGTTGTTTCGTATGTGCACACTTTAAATTTGCTTTTACGTGTTTGAGTCTTTAACCCTTTCTCTCCAGTGTGTTTGTACTCGGCTGGGCGTGAGCAGAGGAGGCGTGCGACCCAAGGTCTTGTACGTACATATATCAGAACCTGGGTGACTCCCTTCTCTGCTCCAAGGGCCTAACACCAAGGTCGAATCTTATCAGGGTGAAATGATGACTTTCGTTTCACTGGAATTTTTATGCCTTGTAACTCTTTATCTACAGGACGTGTATGCTCGATTGAGCGTAAGGGTTCGCGGGGGAGGCAAGTGAACATGCATCGGGGTTTCTGTACCTACGTAACAGGCTCCGGTGTTCATGTTCACTCCTTTTTCTCACTAAGGGCCTACAGATGCCGAGGCCACCTGTCTCCCGGTTTGAGCTGGTTACTCGCTGGCATTACCCACCGTGAGATTTACCACTCTGCCGGGAGACACACCCACTTCTGGTTTTTGTTCCATCCATGTATACGGATGAATGTGCATTCATCCCTCATGTTATATGCGACATGGTGGGTGTCCAGCAACTAAGGTATAAAACTGATGTTTGTGTTGTTTGAAGGTGTGCTCGTGTGCTATTTCCACTGGGTATGTTACTATTGTATATTCACGTTTTTTCTTGATTGATTGTTTTATTTAATGTGTTTAAATAAACAAAAGGGAGGATTGATAAGGAATAATTATATTCTCTGTTCATATACAATCCCCCTTATTTTTCATTTTAACATGTTACATTGTGAGAGGCCGTGCAGCTGTGTACACTCCTCTGCTTTCCACTCCCCTGCCTTGTCCAAGGTCGAGACACTGCTTGGCCAGTCAACGTAACTGGTTTCAACCAGTTGCTACCCAGTATCTCAGAACTTGCCATGTCAGGCCACACCCCTTTGCTGATTTCATGTCTTTATATATGCAATGAAAGTCCATCTTCCCGCATGTTACCCCGATCTCTTCTTAAGAGAGGTCGTGATCTCATCACTCGTGCACGTTTTAATGTCTTTATAATAAATTGAACATCATCAGACCAGACTTCTCTCCTCATAATTTATGATGCTCACACTATGCTGAAAAGTTCCATGGCAGGGCCCCAGTTCAAATATGATTATTTTTGGGGTCCGCAGACTTTTAAACTCCCGAATTGTACCATCACACCTGTATATTACGGTATATTAACTGTATATGCCCGCTAAACTTGAGGTTTGTGGGCAAAATACAGTGCCCTTAATTGCCTGTTAACTCCTCTTTTCAAGCTGTGTGTGTTACCCCGTCCATCCAGACTATAGACAAATCTGTGGAGCGCTGCCCTGTAGATGCGGTGTCGATGCCGCTTGACACTGCATTTAGGAATGCCGCTCCATTTATCTATACAGGATCAGATCCGATCCTATGCATTTAACCATCAATTATTTGGGTTGTAAGTAGAAAAATTGGATCGGCCCTTATTTGTCATATCGGATCATATCAGAATCGGTGAATATGCCAGTCTAACCACCGATCCGACGCAGGGGTAAGGGGTTGACACTATGGCAGGTAAATAAAATGTTGCAGTTTCCCAAACTGTAAATGCATATTTGAGTGAGGAGTCTAGTTATATGCTATAAACACAACACGAGATATATAGCATATATAAACACAATACGAGATATATAGCTAGATAGCTATAAACAACATGAGATCACGACACTGGTATCGGTATTCAGTATCGGTATCGGCACATCCGGGACATCCCTATATGTAAGTTACAACCAAAGTAATAACTACGTAAGTAAAATAGCAAACGACAGTAAATGGAACCTGTTACAACTTTTGTTTGCTATTTTACTTGGCTAGCACGTTAGGCTACAGTGTCTGTCTTGGTCTGGACCCATCTGTGGGTCACGACTAAATAACCCCATTTTTTGTTAGTATAAATTTAAATAAAACACCGTTTTGGCAGTTCTCGGTCAAAAACTGAAGCTCACAGTCAATCGTCAAAGGACCTCTGACCTCTGACCTTTATATATCCCAATGAAATAATGATATGATCCACTCTATCCACTCGTGATGTCAAAGATTTCCGTACCCCTGTTCACCAGTCCCTCTTGCATTCCCATTCATTTGTGTGGAGTCTGGACCCTGCTGATGCATGGTTGGCTTATCATCATACATCACATTCCATGCTCAGCCAATCAAATCCGTGGCACACAGGCACACAAAGCTGGGCATGGGAGGATACATGGGAGGACACACCTGTGTGAAGTGAATGGCCCATATATTAAAGTCTAACTCATGTTGCTATGATTAGGTGATGTAATGGAGATGTAAAACAACAATAAATGGCCTTGGCTGCTAGATCCATAGATGAGCCCCTTCTGTTCTCGTTCTCTGACATGACAGACCACCCATGGGACTACAGTCAGAACCTTCTGTTCTCTGGCATGACGGACCACCCATGGGACTACAGTCAGAACCTTCTGTTCTCTGGCATGACGGACCACCCATGGGACTACAGTCAGAACCTTCTGTTCTCTGGCATGACGGACCACCCATGGGACTACAGTCAGAACCTTCTGTTCTCTGGCATGACGGACCACCCATGGGACTACAGTCAGAACCTTCTGTTCTCTGGCATGACGGACCACCCATGGGACTACAGTCTGTTCTCTGGCATGACGGACCACCCATGGGACTACAGTCTGTTCTCTGGCATGACGGACCACCCATGGGACTACAGTCAGAACCTTCTGTTCTCTGGCATGACGGACCACCCATGGGACTACAGTCAGAACCTTCTGTTCTCTGGCATGACGGACCACCCATGGGACTACAGTCTGTTCTCTGGCATGACGGACCACCCATGGGACTACAGTCTGTTCTCTGGCATGACGGACCACCCATGGGACTACAGTCAGAACCTTCTGTTCTCTGGCATGACGGACCACCCATGGGACTACAGTCTGTTCTCTGGCATGACGGACCACCCATGGGACTACAGTCAGAACCTTCTGTTCTCTGGCATGACGGACCACCCATGGGACTACAGTCAGAACCTTCTGTTCTCTGGCATGACGGACCACCCATGGGACTACAGTCAGAACCTTCTGTTCTCTGGCATGACGGACCACCCATGGGACTACAGTCAGAACCTTCTGTTCTCTGGCATGAAGGACCACCCATGGGACTACAGTCAGAACCCCACAGCCAGGGAGACAACGTCTAGAGCAGGGGTGCCCACACTTTGTTTGACTTGTGAGTTACTTTTTAAATGACCAGCTCAACAAGATCCACAAAAAAAGTATAATCTCATTGCTGAAAATTGTTTCAAAATAGCGGCGCACTTGAGGAATAAACGGGAGGAAATGGAACTGGTAGGTTTTATATAATAATAGGTTTTATATAACTTTATAATGCTACTGATGTCTGTAGTATTACATTGTGGGTTTGAGCTGACAGGCCCTTTTTGATCAATCAATAAATGTCAATCAACCTATGATGGAGCGATTTGAGCCTCTAGAGGTTGGATGGGCTCGCAAGCTGACACACGTATAACACGCCAGCGTTCATTTTCGCCACAGTCTTTTCAATACCATTTAATTTACTTTTAGTCATATTTTAGTTATCCGCAATGTTTCAGTTTAGCAGATTTCTCCTAGTGAGACAACGGGGATGCTAGTGTTTCTGGTCATCTCCCCGGCCAGCCCTGTTTACAATAGCCAGCCCAGATACATCATTGAAGAATGTTTATTTTTGGCAAAGTAAACGACAAACGTGTATCTCTAGACATATTTGATCCTGTCATGCTGGAAGTTCCATTATCAGATACACAACAACGTGCTAGAGATCAGATAAACCAATATACAGGCCGGCCATGGAAAGAGGGGCTTTCCTTAATGGGCTGAAGTTAGATTTGTCTTACTAGGAGTCAAGTCATCGTGGAGAGTGTTGCAGTACTGTGCACTCAGTCCATTAGCTCTATTGTAATGATACATAATTGATGCAGCCTGTGGCTAGAGTTTAATCAAATGGAGAAGCACTCTGCACTTCACAGACGGATGAGAAACGAGACGCGCCATCATCGTTGACAACGAGGCTTACAATGCCGCGGTTATCATTCTCAATTTGAATTCATGTATTTCAATTGGAGCACCGACTGTACGCTCCTGAACGGCTGTGATCAGGAGAGGAATCTGAAGGATTTAGGGTCGCTCAAAATGATGGACTCACTCACACAAAATTCAAAAAGAAACGCTATTCAAGTTAATTTAATTCTGTTCAGTGCATGCATGGCCTTTAATATTTGCCATTTCCCCATATTCCCATCATCTCAGTTATTAATTTATATTTCAACACAGGGTTTTATTGCTCTAGTCTGGAGTATACCGTTTGCTTTTCTTTGAAATAACGGTCTTGTGTGGGCGGGCTGTTGAGAATGCGTTGTGCCTCGCTCAGTGAAAACCAAAGGGCTTAGAGGTCTCTCTAATTACATTTCACAGCCAGATAGCACTAATGTCAATTTATTACACGGCATGGTTGAATGCTTGATTCTGATTGGTCAGTCGCTGAATTTAGCGGTGTGTTATGACTTTATATCAGACCGCTCTGCTCTATAACAGGCCGCTGCCTAATCGAAGGCTCAGAGCACCTGCTGGGCTGCTTGGATTTTATGCTGTATATCCAACATGACAGCCATGCATAAAGCCTACAGACACACAATGCCATTTACAGCTAAATGCTCTCTCTCTCTCTCTCTCTCTCTAGAATAATATATAACCAGACAGACAAATGCTACGATCCAGTCATGAAAAAATGCATCATTTGATCCCACGCACATGTGAGCCCGTAAAAAGAACATCACCTCTCGCATTACTATCCAAGAGGCATCGTTTATTCAGCCGAGGCAGATATGCACTTGATACGTGTCACTAGCAACTATGCCGTCCCTCAAGGAATTGTTATTTTCTTTAAAGTTTTCTAATTTGACAGAGAAATATTAGCGGAAAAATGTACACGCATTCGAGAGCAGCGCCGATTGTTCTCCCACATCACAGAGCAGAGGACCATTTCACCTCAGCGTTTTTAATAACACGCCGGTCAATTACACTCATGATGTCCAGATATGTGATTTACAAAATGATAATTAACCGTCTGGGTGTATGAGATTACTAGGGCTGACCTTCGATTACGTTTTTGATGATCGACGCTTCGATATAAATTTGTTTCGATCTTCGACGCTTCGGATTGGTCTCATTTAGACCAGCAGCCTTCATGAAAGCAGTGACGAACAAATAATTAGGCTTAATAAAACATCCGACCGTAACAAGTCAACTGCCTGCCGCAGGCATTACCTTATTATAGCCTATAATCAAAGCTTCTCTTCCGATTGAAACTCAGATGTGAAAACACCAAAAAAAAACACCAGTCCTGGAGCTCCAGGCGCGCTAATTTGCGCCGCTCTCAGACCCTTCCGACGAGGCTCTTTCTTGG
Organism: Protomyctophum parallelum; assembly: GCF_964188405.1. Classification (NCBI taxonomy): domain Eukaryota; kingdom Metazoa; phylum Chordata; class Actinopteri; order Myctophiformes; family Myctophidae; genus Protomyctophum; species Protomyctophum parallelum. Next base: position 29,627,594 of record NC_139705.1, on the reverse strand, counting down.
GGTGGAAAAGTGTGGATGACCGCGGCTCAAATTAGCGCGCCTGGAGCCCAGGAGGTCAGGGGCTTTTTCCCCCGTCCCATGCGTGAAATTCGCCACGGATTTTTCGTCACATAGTTGACACTGTACACCACTTGTTCTTTGTTCTCCTTATATTCTAAAATGCAACCACACTTTAGACACAACACAACACATCTTCCTCAACACAATGCCCCGACAGAGAGACGTCATGTGAGTCAGTTAACACAAAAACTGCTCATGACGGAATGTTCCGCCAATTAAAATCCAACGGTCAACTGCTCCTGGCGGAACTCTCCGTCATACAGTATATCCACCAGGTGGCAGTGGTACGGTTAATTGTGTACTGTCATACTCCATCTTTAATGACTGTCAAACGGACACATTTCAAGTGTTTCTCCACCCTGAGAGAGAGAGAGAGAGAGAGAGAGAGAGAGAGAGAGAGAGAGAGAGAGAGAGAGAGATAAACACCAGGAGACACTAATGTGATGAGAATAATGGCCGGCTGGACGGTTGGTTAAAAACCGTAATACTGATTAAAACTGTAATATTAAGGATAAGTCGGTCCTCACAGACACTGATGCTCTCTCTCTCTCTCTCTCTCTCTCTCTCTCTCTCTGTGATGCTCCACACAGTCACAGTCACTGCAGGGACAGACTGTTAGACGAACTGGACACACAATTACCAAAGCTGCCAACCAGCCCGCCGATAATGACAAAGAAAAACACAAACAACAACCCGAGGCAAGGAGTGCCTGACATGGGCTGGGTAATAATAATAATAATACCCAGATAACAGCAGAGCAGATTGTCCTGCAGTCATGATGACGATGATGCCTATAAAGTTATCACCACTGTGTTAGCCACGGTTCACATGACGCTCGTCAGAAGGACGATAGCAGAACTATACCGTTCTGCACATGTTACATTGTTACAACCTTAACGACCAAACTGCACCAATGATTCAACCATTATCCCCAATGACAGCTGCAAGGAGTTACATTGGTGTGGTTCACCTTAAAACTGTTTTGTTGCAAGGAGTTGCGAGTCTAAGCTAAAAGGGAGTAATATATAGCTAAAACAAATTACCACACACCAGAGTAACAAAACGTGAACATTTACTGTAGTAAGGATCGAGCAAGAGCAGCAGGGAAAGCATCGAACCAGCCAAAAACGACCTACCTGAAAAATAATAAAGCTAAAAGTACACCAAACTTAGCTCTGGGCCATAGCTCTTTGCATTAAGAGCTATGCTACTCTCGACTTCCTGCGCTCGCATGAAATGCAGACCAGCCTCTTGACTGTAGCGGAAATAAAAACGTTTTCGCTACTCCCCAATACAAAGGCGGCTTGTGTGATTAGAAAGCCTAATTTCTGCGGTGGATGAACTCTGAGCCCCCCACCACACGTATATCTTTCACCGGAAGAAAAAACACTTTTAGTTACTCCACTACGCCCTCTACCAAAATTGCCAAGAGAAAACCCCATAGACAAGATTTTTCCTTCCGGTGAAAAGAAATCCCTTTCTGGCCAAAAAGTGCATTAAGTGCACATTATTTTTATTTTTGCTACAGTCGAGAAGAGAGGCTGGTTTGCATTTCATGCGAGCGCAGGAGAGAAGAGAGTAGCATAATGCAAAGGCCTTAGCGCTATGGACCAGAGCTACACCAAACTAAACATCACAGTCTACTCCCTGACTAAAGAAAACAGAAGAAAAGTGAAGTAAACGTACAAGCCGTCTGTCATGTTGGTAGTGGTTCCCTGTTGGTCAGCGATGGGACACAAAGGCAGCATAAAGCTTTGGCTCTGACCGGAGAGCAGATAATTGGACATTTATGTAGAGTTTAGCAGAGCCCAAAGCCCAAGAGACACGAAACCACTGAGCTATAATCTGGCCTCAGCATCACTAACGAGTAACGACTGCATCAGGACTGGAGGAGCTCTGACCAGATAAAGAAAGGCTTTATTCCACTAAGTCAACACTCTGGATATCAAACCCACATGAAGACAGCTAAGGGACATAGTGAGTCCATCTCTACATGAAGACAGCTAAGACATAGTGAGTCCATCTCCACATGAAGACAGCTAAGACATAGTGAGTCCATCTCCACATGAAGACAGCTAAGGGACATAGTGAGTCTATCTCCACATGAAGACAGCTAAGGGACGCTATCTCCACATGAAGACAGCTAAGGGACATAGTGAGTCTATCTCCACATGAAGACAGCTAAGGGACATAGTGAGTCTATCTCCACATGAAGACAGCTAAGGGACATAGTGAGTATATCTCCACATGAAGACAGCTAAGGGACATAGTGAGTCTATCTCCACATGAAGACAGCTAAGGGACATAGTGAGTATCTCCACATGAAGACAGCTAAGGGACACAGTGAGTCTATCTCCACATGTAGACAGCTAAGGGACATAGTGAGTCTATCTCTATCATCATACTATCAAGATGGCCGCTCAGTGAGTAAGCTGGGTCTGAGCTCCTGTCTGTTTGTTCTTTCATTTGGAAAACTATACTTGTCTACAACTTCCTAAAACACTGCATCTACAGAGAAGACTTGTGGCTCTAAAAACTACTAAAGGTTGATCAACTTGCTTGGAAAAAGGACTTCCTTTGTTTCATAGTATCTCTAAACATCAAACCAATTAACGCATCAAACAATGGATGAGGCCACAGTGAATGCCCCATCTCATGCCATTGTCCAACAGATGAAAGCTGAGTAGCTCTGTTCCATACCCTTCCTGCTTTCGATTCTGCAAATTTCTGCCCTTCAGTAAGGCTATGGGACAAACGGGGTTAAATCTCAAATCGAAATCAGACCAGCCTCTCCTCTTTAGTGTAAATCTCACGAACGAACGTTTGACCTACTCACCAATACAAACACGGGTTGTGTCAATAGAAAGCCTACTTTCCTTAGTGGAAGCACTCTGAGCCCCCCACCACACGTATAAACGGTACTTTTTGGCCAGAAAGGGAAGACAATATGACTGATCTCACCACTCGGGTGATACAACTTGAAAAAGACAATGTCTTCCTGATGTCGAAGATCGATGACCTTGAAAATAGGAGCAGGTCCTTGAACCTACGTTTCCTAAGGATCCCAGAAAGAGCTGAAGCCAAGGACCCAATTGGGTTCATGGCGGGCCTGATTCCACAACTCCTGGGGCAGGAGAACTTCCCCACCCCATTGTCCATTGAAAAGGCTCATCGTAACCCGGCTTTGAACTTGTAACTTGATTTAAGATACTCACTGCGTTTTCCATGCACCTTGAGTGTTGACTAGCCCTTCTCGGAACCCTACATAAAGCTTTTCTGAAATTTTGATGAGTTTTATGTTGGGTCCCTGGTCATGACTATATTTTCGTATGGGAATTCCGGAACGCGGAAGTATTAAGAACGCGTAAGATTGAATCTGCGGCGTGTGACGGCATTTTTTAGCTTGAGTTATTCTGAATTCTGGAACTTTAAGTACCTATACATCCCGCTGCGAATATCTCCTGTGGCGCGGAAGCCGTTAAGTATTCTTAATCTTTGTTTGACCGATTTGGTCGCTTTATTTCTTCTTGTTTGTTTACCGTTTATTGTACCGCCTCCCGGTGTGCGGTTGGCTTGTGCGGCTACGTCCCTGCCTCTGATCTGCTCTGTCATAGCTATAGCGCCACTAGCTAGCCAGATAGGCGGTACAATGAGGTGTCAACAAACAAGGAAGGAAGAGAAGAATCAAAGCGACCAAATCGGTCAAACAAAGATTAAAAATACTTAACGGCTTCCGCGCCAGAGGAGATATTCGCAGCGGGATGTATGGGTACTTATACTTCACATATTCAGAAAGCCTCACACGGAGAAATGTCGTCACAGAGCGCAGACAGGCGCTAAACATGTTGTTTATGTTTAAGAATGGTTTATGTGGCATGGTAGTGGTGCAACAGGACCCAATGCACTGGGTCGAACAAATGTCAGAAACTTCAGTAGCATTGGGTTCTGCTTGGAGGGCTAAGTGTTGACGTGAATGAAAAGGAGGAGCTGTTCCGAGACCACAGAGTTGCCGAAGCCTTCTTCATGCCCAAGGAGTAGTCCTCCATTCTCGCTTAAAGTCCTTTGCAAGAAGTTTTCATTTCGTTTATTGCCCTGTCTACGGTGACAAAGACCCGTAGACTCTAACTCTGATTACCAATGATACTATCAGGCTAGATTTAGCCTGTCACTCGACACTACGTTTTTTGAAGATCTCCTACGTTTGTGATGATTCCTCTTCATACTGTCTGACGACACTTCCAATATAAGTGATGACTTTTGAACTAACCGTTTGTTTTCGGTTGCTTTGCCCGTGTCCATCCAGCGTGTTGGTTTGCTCTGACTGTTTGCTGGAAAGCGAAACGCTGCCGGCAACTTTCTATTGCCGTAAAGCGGCTTAGTGTCGTAAAATGCTGCAAAGTGTTCTGTGTAGTGCAGTGTCGTTATGCTACGATGAACAATGTCAATAGATTAGTGTTCTCAATATATTTAATTTTCCTTTACTATGATATGATATTTTTCTTTGTATTCTTCCTCTCCTAAGTACTATTATTACTATTACACTGAGGGTATTGCTTTTTATTTATTTATTATTATTTATAGTTTGGCCTCTTATGTCCTCTTTTCTATTCTCTGTCATACAAAGACTACCCTCTCTTCTCCTCTGTGTGTGTGTGTGTGTGTGTGTGTGTGTGTGTGTGTGTGTGTGTGTGTGTGTGTGTGCGTGCGCGCGTGCGTCAGCACGTGTGTGTGTAGCCTATGTATTTTGTTTTACTAGTATTATTATTTTCTCTGGAAACAGACGGGGGTGCAGTGGGTTTGAGGTTCTGGCTTGTGCACCTAAATTTTTGCTTTAGGCTAAGCCCCACAATGTTCTGCTCTGCTCTGTCTTTATTTTGTATTTTTGTGTGTGCGCTCGCGCTCATATCTGAGTGTGTGCGTGCACGTGTTCATTGTTGTCTTGTTTTTGTTTTCCGTCCTTGTATTTGAGTGTATTGTTGCGTTTGTGGTTCTTGTATGTTTGTACTGTAGCATGTGAACCTTGTAACCACTGCAAACCTTGGGCTTGGATCCATCCATTACCTAACCTATGTTTAAACAGTGAGAGTGAGATAATTGGTTTTTATTATCAGTCTGGATAATCAAGGGATTAAAAGTTATTCATGTGAATATCCGGAGTCTAGAACATAAAATGGTGCTACTTAGGCCATGGGTTGCTCTGTATAAACCTAACATTATGACACTCTCTGAAACATGGCTTACCAGTGACATTCCAGACAATATATTAAGCATCTAACTATGTTCTCTATAGATCTGATAGGTGCTCCAAGAGTGGAGGAGGCGTGGCCATATGTTTCCACTGATCTCATAAGTGAGTTAATCACTCCCACAGTAGACCCTCTACATTTTGATGGTATTTTTGTTAAGATACATTTTCACGAAAATAAGTATACCTAACTATTGGTAGCATATATAGGCCACCCTCTGATTATTTTGGGTGACGTCAATAAAAACTATTTACACAGATCTTGCTCCAAAGAAAGACACCCTTAGACAGCTAAGGGGCATAGTGAGTCTATCTCCACATGTAGACAGCTAAGGGACATAGTGAGTCTATCTCCACATGTAGACAGCTAAGGGACATAGTGAGTCTATCTCCACATGTAGACAGCTAAGGGACATAGTGAGTCTATCTCCACATGTAGACAGCTAAGGGACATAGTGAGTCTATCTCCACATGAAGACAGCTAAGGGACATAGTGAGTCTATCTCCACATGAAGACAACTAAGGGACATAGTGAGTCTATCTCCACATGTAGACAGCTAAGGGACATAGTGAGTCTATCTCCACATGTAGACAGCTAAGGGACATAGTGAGTCTATCTCCACATGTAGACAGCTAAGGGACATAGTGAGTCTATCTCCACATGTAGACAGCTAAGGGACATAGTGAGTCTATCTCCACATGAAGACAGCTAAGGGACATAGTGAGTCTATCTCCACATGAAGACAACTAAGGGACATAGTGAGTCTATCTCCACATGTAGACAGCTAAGGGACATAGTGAGTCTATCTCCACATGTAGACAGCTAAGGGACATAGTGAGTCTATCTCCACATGTAGACAGCTAAGGGACAGTGAGTCTATCTCCACATGAAGACAGCTAAGGGACAGTGAGTCTATCTCTACATGAAGACAGCTAAGGGACAGTGAGTCTATCTCTACATGTAGACAGCTAAGGGACAGTGAGTCTATCTCCACATGAAGACAGCTAAGGGACAGTGAGTCTATCTCCACATGAAGACAGCTAAGGGACAGTGAGTCTATCTCCACATGAAGACAGCTAAGGGACAGTGAGTCTATCTCCACATGAAGACAGCTAAGGGACAGTGAGTCTATCTCTACATGAAGACAGCTAAGGGACAGTGAGTCTATCTCCACATGTAGACAGCTAAGGGACATAGTGAGTCTATCTCCACATGTAGACAGCTAAGGGACATAGTGAGTATATCTCCACACATGTAGACAGCTAAGGGACATAGTGAGTCTATCTCCACATGAAGACAGCTAAGGGACATACCGTAGTGAGTCTATCTCCACATGAAGACAGCTAAGGGACATAGTGAGTATATCTCCACATATCTCTCTCTCTCTCTCTCCCTCCCTCCTAGAAGAAGTATCCTGTGGGAGCAGACTCTCCTCTCCGTGGGGTCGATGTGTCGTTTCCTCTCCTGAAAGAAAACCCCACTTATGGCCAATTAAGAGCATCCTCTCACCCACCATAATTAATTGCCCGTGTCAGTGTCTGTGTGCGGCGTAATTAGAAGGCAGGGTGGGGGTGGGGGGGGGTCTCGAAAGAGCTCACATCGCACGCCGTTATATATATCTGCAGCAGCAGACACCAACACACACATTAAACTGGCTAGCTGCATGCAAGAGGCTGTCTGTGGGAAAGGCTTATAGCTGCATGTTAGCTCTGGTCCATATAAGCCTTCTACTGCTTCTACGATTCTGCCCTGCAGTATAAGGCTATGGGACTTTCGGTTTTAAATCTCAGAATCGTAGCAGTAGAAGGCTATGGACCAGAGCTAGCTGCATGTATGAGGCTGTCTGTGGGAAAGAAAGGCTTATAGCTGCATGTATGAGGCTGTCTGTGGGAAAGAAAGGCTTATAGCTGCATGTATGAGGCTGTCTGTGGGAAAGGCTTATAGCTGCATGTATGAGGCTGTCTGTGGGAAAGGCTTATAGCTGCATGTATGAGGCTGTCTGTGGGAAAGGCTTATAGCTGCATGTATGAGGCTGTCTGTGGGGAAGGCTTATAGCTGCATGTATGAGGCTGTCTGTGGGAAAGGCTTATAGCTGCATGTAAGAGGCTGTCTGTGTGAAAGAAAGGCTTACAGCTGCATGTAAGAGGCTGTCTGTGGGAAAGGCTTATAGCTGCATGCAAGAGGCTGTCTGTGGGAAAGAAAGGCTTACAGCTGCATGTATGAGGCTGTCTGTGGGAAAGAAAGGCTTACAGCTGCATGTATGATGCCGTCTGTGGGAAAGGCTTATAGCTGCATGTAAGAGGCTGTCTGTGGGAAAGAAAGGCTTATAGCTGCATGTAAGAGGCTGTCTGTGTGAAAGAAAGGCTTACAGCTGCATGTAAGAGGCTGTCTGTGGGAAAGGCTTATAGCTGCATGCAAGAGGCTGTCTGTGGGAAAGAAAGGCTTACAGCTGCATGTATGAGGCTGTCTGTGGGAAAGAAAGGCTTACAGCTGCATGTATGATGCCGTCTGTGGGAAAGGCTTATAGCTGCATGCATGAGGCTGTCTGTGGGAAAGGCTTATAGCTGCATGTAAGAGGCTGTCTGTGGGAAAGAAAGGCTTATAGCTGCATGCGTGAGGCTGTCTGTGGGAAAGAAAGGCTTATAGCTGCATGCAAGAGGCTGTCTGTGGGAAAGGCTTATAGCTGCATGCAAGAGGCTGTCTGTGGGAAAGGCTTATAGCTGGATGCATGAGGCTGTCTGTGGGAAAGGCTTCTAGCTGCATGCAAGAGGCTGTCTGTGGGAAAGGCTTATAGCTGCATGCAAGAGGCTGTCTGGGAAAGTAGCAGATCTACAAGCTCAGTGCATCACCGAGTGCTGTGCTACAAGCTTGTAGATCTGCTATTTATTTTAAATAGGGAAAATGTGGTGCAAATCTTTGGATATATATTTTTTCAGAGCACATGTTTTGAATTAAAATCTTTACTTCTGGGATGGGGGTCGGCGACCAAATACATATAATTTGTGGGGTCCTTGATGAAATAGCCACACACACACAAACGCACACACACACACACACACACACACACACACACGCACAAAATGACTATGATACCCTGCCGTGTTTAATTGTAGAAAAGATAACAAAATGATTATTTTTATTACATTTCGATAGTTTTGAAAGACATCACAACATACTTGCATGATTTGCTCCGATATATTTTTCTTTCCACACCATTGATAATAGGCATCAACGCAGCCTGTACGAAACCATAGAAAACCATGCATGCTTCAAGATACAGAGAGGTGGAGGTGGGGGGGCCGTGGGGGGGCAATTCAACAACGGATTAAAGCCATATTCTGTCAGAAATCAAGACTTCGGTTCGGTTGCAGTTCAAGCAGTGGCTTTCAACCCCGTTCATGTCAGGCCATTATTTATTCGGTATTTGAGCCACACGGACCACCATTGACATTTAGCCTCTCAGACTCAGGACTAAAGGATATTTTGTTATCTTTCGATAAGAATTCCATGCTGTATTGATGTTGGTACCATTAGAAGAGAACAATCCTCTCTAATTGTCTAGACTTGTAAATTAGGTAATGCAGATGTTTAACAAAGGTTTGGTTTCCTTTTACTCTCTCGAGAGTCAAAGATCTATAAGGGTCCATTTGGTTACCAACTCATCCATCATTAGCTGGGGACCACCTGGAACCACCTCAAGGACCACTGGTTGAAAACCACCGTGGTTCAAGGAACAAAATGAAACCGCAGCAGAACGATGTTTTGAAGCTCAGTAACATTTTCAGAATGTATTATCATTATCTTTTTTTTTTGTTCATTTATATATATGTTTTTGTTTCGACACATCAAATAGAGAACAAACATACATCATCGGCACATGCAATGTGAACACTGTTGTGCTTCTCAGAAGTAAAGCCAATCCAACAACGACTGGATGGTAACAGCTCAAACCACACCAATGATTCCAGACACAACAAAACCGTTGTAGCGTTCCTCGCAGCGGTCTGATATGTCCCCGTTGAAGGTCGGTGCAAGTCGGCTCATTGCGTCGCAAGTGATTCAATTCGAAGGAGTTTAAATTATTGGCATGAGAAAAAACTGTAGCTATGGAAAATCCGGAAATTGCAGCTGGGCACACCTCAACGCTTGTGTGTGCAGTTAAAGCACCATTCTGTCGCAAGGAGTTTCAAGTATTAGCATGTTGCAAGGATGTTTACAAGGAGTTGCATGTTTACAAGGAGTTGCATGGCAAGTCATTGGTGTGGGCTTTAGATCACCTGTGTTTCCATCCAAAGCCAATCCAACAAAAAACAGGATAATATCTAGATTTGTTACTCCAAACATGAAAAATACTCTTGACTATTTACAAAAAAACCCGGAAAAATATAGTTACAATGCCCATCACTGGTGTATGTATAATAATAATCATCATCTGACTGACCACTGAGAGAGAGAGAGAGAGAGAGAGAGAGAGGACAATAAATCTACTATTCAAGTCAAATGAAATCAACTCCAGCTGTTTAAACAGAAATAAGAGGCACACGGAAGAAGAAATCACTTCATAAATAATACAATAAAAAATAAATAATTTATAATGAGAACTCCAAGAGAATATGGCTTTAAATGGCATCTCAAAAAAGCAACAACAACCAAAAAAATTAAATAAATCGTTTTTTTGGAAACAGTGCCACTTGTCCTGTCCTGTTCCGTGTCGTGTGGCGTTGTGCGGCACAGTCGGTGCGCGGTCCGTCCGGTCAGGTCAACAATATCCCACTTTCCAAAAAAGGACAAGGTCGCCCCCTATAGACCGTCCGTCCGTTCATCAACCGGCTGTGTCAGAAAGCAAGGGGAGGGGTGAGGGTCCCGCCTATACCGTATTTTAGAGGAATGTTTTGTTTAAAACCCATACAGCCGAAAGGAACTGGTCGGAATAACGTGTTCCTTCCATGCGCTATGTCCAACCTGGGAAACTACCCCCTTGTCAGGTGATAAGAAGCTCACTCCTCATGCATTGAAGGAAGCATGAGGTCAGTCCGTTGCTCTCCCCAGGTTGGCATAGGGAGTGTATAGCGGCCAGGATTACACTAGATAATTGACACTGGGTGAAAACAAATGGGTTGCAAAATATTGTGGGATAAAATCTGGTAAATTGGGTATGGTAGCGGTTTGGACACTAATCCACAGTCCTGGAGTGCATAGGTAGGTTACCGCTCTGCTACGCGCCACAACGCTCCGTCAAGTCTGGTCTCTCGGTGCTTCATCCGTCCTACTCTGCGTCCGTTCCGATAATCCTTCCTCCTTCGGGCCACGAGGTCACAGATAAAGGAATTTATTTTTCTTCTTCGTCCAGAAAGCAGGTCAGATCCTGAGGTTGTTGTAACTCACATACGTTTTCTTGGTCGCCTGACCTGTTGAGGAGACAGAGAGAAGAAACGAGGGCAGTGTTACATTCATCGACTACAAATGTTCTTCTGTTTCACAGAAGACTAAATAAAACTAAATAAAAACTAAATAAAAACGAAAACTAAATAAAGGTTGTAATGAAATGAAAAATAAGTTTTTTCATACACACCTCCCTGACAATATCCTTGAGACAGTTTGTTTATTTTTGGACCACAATTCTTATATGACACGATTTTAAGATGACCCCATGTTATTCTCCATAGAGAAAAAACGTCCGCGGACCAGGGGATGAGCGAGTGACGTCAGGACTTCGGCGCTCTATACTGGCTCCATTGCATGGTCAACAACCCGAGTGCTGCTAGGGTGCTGCTATTAAACCCATGTTAGCATCATCAGCTGAGTGCTGCTATAGGGACATACTGTATTAAACCCATGTTAGCATCATGTTAGCATCATGCAAATCCCCCCCACACACACATCTCTACACACGGCGCAATCACAGCACCAACAGGTGTAACAGCTCTTTGAATTCTGAGGATGAGATGACAGGCTTTCATGTGAATGTCTCCACACAGCCACACATTGTCACACTCATCTGTCAAGAGACTGTGTGGGTATGTGGTGTGTATTGGAGCAGAGAGACTGTGTGTGGTGTGTGGTGTGTATGGGAGCAGAGAGACTGTGTGTGGTGTGTGGTGTGTATGGGAGCAGAGAGACTGTGTGGGTATGTGGTGTGTATGGGAGCAGAGAGACTGTGTGGGTATGTGGTGTGTATGGGAGCAGAGAGACTGTGTGAGGTGTGTATGGGAGCAGAGAGACTGTGTGGGTATGTGGTGTGTATGGGAGCAGAGAGACTGTTTGGGTATGTGGTGTGTATGGGAGCCGAGAGACTGTGTGGGTATGTGGTGTGTATGGGAGCAGAGTGAATGTGTGTGGTGTGTATGGGAGCAGAGAGACTGTGTGGGTGTGTGGTGTGTATGGGAGCAGAGAGACTGTGTGTGGTGTGTATGGGAGCAGAGAGACTGTGTGTGGTGTGTATTGGAGCAGAGAGACTGTGTGTGGTGTGTATGGGAGCAGAGAGACTGTGTGTGGTGTGTATGGGAGCAGAGAGACTGTGTGTGGTGTGTATGGGAGCAGAGAGACTGTGTGTGGTGTGTGGTGTGTATGGGAGCAGAGAGACTGTGTGTGGTGTGTGGTGTGTATGGGAGCAGAGAGACTGTGTGGGTATGTGGTGTGTATGGGAGCAGAGAGACTGTGTGGGGTATTGTATGTGCACAAATGTGCGCGAGTTGATGTAAGTGCCGTGGGGGAGGAGAGAGAGAGAGAGAGAGAGAGAGAGAGAGAGAGAGAGAGAGAGAGCGAGAGCAAGAGCGAGAGCGAGGGGGGAGATGAAAGTGTATCCCATTCCCAGCTCGATCACACATGTGGCTAATCGAGCGCACATACTATACACATACACACACGCACACACAGTCGGGGGGGGGTTTGGGGGGGGCTCAACAGCTGTCGCGAAGAGGAAATCATCCCCCCCCCCCCCCCCCCCCCCACAAGCAGGTTGAGCGAGTGCGCGCATGCACACACACACACACACACACACCCACACACACTCTCTGATCAGTGGCAGGAAGAAGACACACACACATACACACACACACACACACCCACCCACCCACACACACACACACACACACACACACACACACACTCTGATCAGTGGCGAGGAAGAAGTGACCGCAGGGTCAGGCATGTGCACATAGACATCAAAGGCATTTTACCTGTCTGTATAAAACTGCCCTCTTGGAGGCGCTGATGGCCTAGCGGTTTAGGCAAAACCACATTATACAGTAGGCTCTAAAGCAGCCTGACAGCGTGTCATGGGTTCGAGTCCCGAGCACGCCGACCTTTGCTGCGTGTCACTCCCTGTCTCTCTCCATTTTCCCTGTCTCTCTCTTCCTGTTTTTTAGACTTGTTCTAACCCTGATGCTTTTCATTTTCCAATTTTTAACTGTCTGGGGTGTTCACATAAGAATAAAGAAACTGTCTGGGGTGTTCACATAAGAATGAACTGTCTGGGGTAAAAAACTGTCTGGGGTGTTCACATAAGAATGAACTGTCTGGGGTGTTCACATAAGAATTAAAAACTGTCTGGGGTGTTCACATAAGAATTAAAAACTGTCTGGGGTGTTCACATAAGAATTAAAAACTGTCTGGGGTGTTCACATAAGAATAAAAAAACTGTCTGGGGTGTTCACATAATAATTAACTGTCTGGGGTGTTCACATAAGATTTAAAAACTGTCTGGGGTGTTCACATAAGACTTAACTGTCTGGGGTGTTCACATAAGACTTAACTGTCTGGGGTGTTCACATAAGACTTATGTCTGGGGTGTTCACATAAGACTTAACTGTCTGGGGTGTTCACATAAGACTTAACTGTCTGGGGTGTTCACATAAGACTTATGTCTGGGGTGTTCACATAAGACTTAACTGTCTGGGGTGTTCACATAAGAATAAAAAACTGTCTGGGGTGTTCACATAAGACTTAACTGTCTGGGGTGTTCACATAAGAATAAAAAAACTGTCTGGGGTGTTCACATAAGAATAAAAAAACTGTCTGGGGTGTTCACATAAGAATAAAAAAACTGTCTGGGGTGTTCACATAAGAATAAAAAAACTGTCTGGGGTGTTCACATAAGAATAAAAAAACTGTCTGGGGTGTTCACATAAGCCTGAGTAGACGATGAAATGTATATATCAAATGTATATTATTCGAATAAATGCATTTAGTTACTTTCGATCTGTGTGTGTGCGTGTATGTGTGTGTGAGAGAGAGAGTCTGTCACCTGCTGTGTCTGCCTGCATGAACGCTTCACGCCTTGTCTCCCGACACACACACCCCCACCAGAGTTGGGGTCCGTTACTCATAAAAGTAAGGCACTACATATTACATATTACTTTTGAAAAAAGTAATGCCTTACATTACTTTATTACTCCCTGGAGAAAGTAACTAGTTACATTACACGTTACATTACTTTTGCGTTACTCCATAAAATCGCATGTCGCATTGTCACATAATTGACCACTTAACAAATCTTTATAATCCTAATAAGGAGGACATACACAACATCTTTCTTTATGCTCTTTACCAGGTTGTGGAGGAATAAAACAAAATGGGCCTTTCCAAAACGGTCTAGTGCAGTGGTTCTCTTGACCTTGTAAAACTTTTTCTATGCAAACTTCTAATCAATTCTTCAATCAATCAAATCAAATATATTAAAATAAAAATAATGAGACAGAGAAATCAGTAGCCTATATGTTCACAGTGCTTTAGGATCCCTTTCTTTATGATGTGGAGTTCCCTGCTCCATGCTCATTAAATGTAGTTTTTCATGTCGGCATATTTGGTTTATTCATCTCTGCATTAACTAACTAGTGATTGTGACTCTGAGAGCACATACATTCTACAACAAACAAGACCCTCCCAGCTGGCAGTGTTGCCAGGTTTTGGAAGAGAAACAAGCAGCCATGTCTATGAAAACAAGCCCAAAAGAAGCCTGACTAGGCTATTATACAACAAGCCCAAAGTCGCTTATAATAAGCGGACATGGCAACACCCTAACTGCTCCGTCTCTGTGACAGTGGGAGACTGGCTCGCTGTGAGCAGTGCTTCTGCGGAGATTTTAATACCGAAACGACGTAAATTTGACATGTTCTAGTCCGCGACTCCAGCGCACCATTACTGTTCATGTTCAACTCATCTCCGTTGTGTGCATTAGTCCAAAGCAACACTGCTGAAAGCAGCCACATGACACAATTAAGTAACGAGTAACTGCAGCACTAAAGCGACCAGTAACTGTAGTGTGATTATCAATTTTGGAGGAGTAGTGTCGTTATATTACTCGCTACCGACCAAAGTAGTGTCGTTACAGTAACGAGATTTTCCGTTACTCGTTACACCCAACTCACACACCCACACACCCACACACACACACACACACTCCGCTCTTTCGCCCTTCCATTTCAGCGACAGAGGGATGTGACATTTATTAATGGTGAATTTATGTGCATGACCGCTCCGAAAAGCTGCTCCGCTCGGCTCCGCCTCCCCCGGAGACCGTCCGTCAGCTCCTGTAACCGTCAGAGCGCCAAATACCTCACTTTCACCGCCCGTCTGCCCGCCGAGAGAGAGAGAGAGAAAGAGAGAGAGAGAGACGCCTCCGCCATGATGTATGGGAATTAAGGCCATTGATTTAGGTAATTCTTTTGGAGGGGTAATGTCTGGCTTTCAGACATGACGTCATGTGGCAGCCAAGTATTCATGCTCCCCCCAAAAATCAGCAAGCATCCCCAAAAATCAACAGGCCTCCCCAAAACATCAGCATCCTTCATCTCAACCTGTAAAGTACTACAGTTTTCAGAGGTAATTGTAGTGTGGTAAATACGTAACAACATTTGCCACTGAGATGTAATGGAGTATAAGTATATAACATATCTAAATACTCAAGTATACAGTAAAAGTACCGCAAGATTGTACTTAAGCACAGTAGTTGAGTGAATGTATTTCCCACCGCTGGCTACTGATAATGGCTCTAATCTGGTCTCGGTTCTGCCTCACACAGAATTCCGAGAGGCTGAAATCCCTCCTATTAATTTCCCTGTTGTAATCATGCTGTTATGAGTGAATGGCGACGTCTGCATGGCTGATTTAATGATTTTTGGGTCAATTGCAATGTTATGAACACAATGGCAACGAAATGGAAGCTCACAAACCCGATAACAAGAGAGGAAATTACCGACCGGGCGAGAGGACAGGTATATTAGAATCCATACGTGCATGTCTGCATCCCACACACACATTCAATAATGAACGCACGCACGCACGCACGCACTCAAGCTCACAATGCTTTGTGCTGCAACGTGTTTTGGATCTGTCGCCTCACCATGCAGTTCAGAGCCTTTGACAAGTGTTGTCGTTTGAGCTGCACGCCGCTCGCCCCCGAGTGTGCAGCCGTCTACCTCCCACATCGATCAAAAACAACCCTTCTCGCTTTTAAAAGCTGCCGTGTGTCAACAGCGTGAACAACGACCCTGGCTAGACACACGCCAACGGTCCGCTGAGTGAGCCGTACTGGTCTGTAGGTGAAGGCATGCTGTTGGTTGTTCTGAAGCCGTCCAAAAAGAGAGAGAGATTGGATAATGGAATCATGACTAAAGTGTCCCCGTTATGCACGTAAAATACATGGAATTTGCCCTGATGAAGAACAGCTGCCAAGGTCCAAACATGCTGGCAGTCGCCTAAATAAAGAAAGGCTGCTCCTCTTTTTTCCCATACTGAGTTCTCGGATGGATCGTCTGATGTTTTTTTTTTTTTACAAACGTTCGATATACGTACGGTACATTCTGCGTCAATAAATAGGCCTACATATAAAAACGACAATCGTTCACGTGCGCACGTATAAATGCAAGCGAGTGCATGTGATGCAGCTCGTACTGTATAGTAATATGTGTACATGCACGTGCACATTTTTGCTTTGAAGGAATCATATTTTCCGGAAAGGAAAGGGATATTTCTGCGGTTCATTTGCATATGTTTTATTCATGGTCAGGCAGTGATGAGGCAGTAAAAGAAGTGCTGCGACTTTAATTGCACGGCCCGTGGGGAGTTGATCATCACCATGGTTACTACTTAGGCCTCACTCACACCTTTCGATCTAGCATACAACATTGATGCATGCTAGATGTAAGCAAGATGTAAGTGTCATGGCCACCCCAATGCATTTCCAATAATAATAATAATAATAGTCCCCAGAATGAATAGGAATGAGAACCGTAGGGTGTATAACTCACCGCTAGGCTCCGTGGAGGGCTTAGGGTTAAACAGGGGTATAACTCACCGCTGGGGTCCGTGGTGGACGAGGGGTCCTGGGGGCACAGCTCCGTCCTGGCCTCCCCGTTGGGCCTCTCTCCGCTGGGCTTCTGGGAGGAGAGCCTGGAGGACATGGTGGCCGCCGTCGCCACCGCCTTGAAGCTGCGCTTCCTCTTCTGCACGTTGAGCTCCGGGTGGAACAGGATGACGTACACCTTGGGCATGTAGAGCATCCCCAAGGCCACGGACGCACTGAGGTTCATGGAGATGGTCAGGGTGGTGGTCTGGATGTACAGCTGTAAGGAGAGAGAGAGAGAGGAACACATATGTCACTTTGACCAGTAACACCTTGGGCATGTAGAGCATGTAGTCTGGATGTAGAGCTGTAAAGAGAGAGGGAGGAACACATCTGTCACTTTGACCAGTAACACCTTGGGCATGTAGAGCATCCCCAAGGCACAACATATTTTCAACTGAGGTCTTGCAGCCAAACCTAAATCACAGGTCTACAGGTGTTAAAGGTATATTCAGTAATTGCACTTAATTCACAAAAAAAGGGAAAAAAGTGCTAATACACCTTACTATAGAGTGCGCTGACCATATAAGCAGTTCCTCTCTATCCCCAGTGAGCCCCTGTGGGTAAAACACCCTAGTTTCGGTTTGGGCTTTGGGTGGCAATTCCTTCCTCCAATCATGATTGACTGCGCGTGCTGTTGGCTTGTTGCGCGTTCCCCCACTGTAGAGCGTGTGCACATCTTGTTTACAACATGGTGGAGCACCGGTGGAAAATCCGAATGCAGTCACCAGCTCAAATAACAAGAAAATAATTATAAAGAGTAGCCAAGAGAAGAGCCAGGTGACAGCTGTCTGTCTGCTGTGGGACATGGTGTAGGGCCGCGTCACCAGGCTTTCTACTAGCTGTCTGTCGGGACATGGAGGAGCCGGCTAGCCGTGCCACCAGGCTTTCCACTAGGCAGCTGGGTGGTCTGTTTACCGACACGAGCTGCTGGAACAGCGAGATGCCAGCGGGAAACACGGCCAGTCGGCCACGAGTCTTCCAGACGCCATAACCTGCAGTGTTAGTGTAAGTAAAGTTTGCTGTGTATGCTATACGTAGCCTGGCTTGGCCAGCGGCCTCATATTGTGGATTCACTCCCCGAAAAGGATTCCTCAGGGAGGAAGCTTCAGTATATCCACGCTATGAGGCTGACCAAGCCAGGCTAGGCTATATACTGTCATACGGTGCTGCATTATGTGTTGCTGCTGCTTCGGACGCTACATTAGCATAGCTGCAGCTTCTTGGATAGCTAAACTGACGCACTGTATGCTGGATACATGGTGCCTGGTGGATGATCTGAGTGCATCAGTTTGATGATACAATGTAATCACAGAATCAAATGGGAATATCCGTGATAGATATGTCACACGAGCATGCATGTATGGATTATATATTTATTCATTCATTTTTTGTGGAATATTCCAGACCACTTCTACGGTTCCAATCAAGTCTTTTGTCAATTAGGGACATCTTTCGTTTTAAGATTTAGACTCGTAGCTGTATTATCGATTCTGACGCTTCATTACAAGCGTCAGAATCAATAAAATACATCTACGAGACTAACTGAGAAGAGAGAGGATAGAGGTATAGAGTGAGAGCAGGAGTGAACAAAATATAAAAGGCATAGGAACAGGTCAAATAAGGTAAAAGAAAAAAGTAAAGAATAATAAAGTCCAAAAGATATACAGTACACACATACAGATAGCAAATGCAGTATCTGGCATGGGGGAATGTTTGAAAATGTGAAAATGTTTCAAAAGCAAAGCATTTGATTACACCACTCAAAGCATTTTTATCAGAGTCGTCCACCAAGTCCAATTGGACCATTATGGAACTCTATGCCAGACAGCCAAACCTTCTGAATGCAAATCTATCTCCTCCTACAGCAGAACTGTAGATAGAGTAGATGGAGGACCATTATGTCCAGAGTACGAGATATTGCCGCTGCCGCTCCAGAACCGTATAACTCTTCAGGACATGGAAAAAAAATAACCTGTTATTGTAATAATACCTATTATTTTGTCACAAGATCGTCTTGGTAATACTGTTCGGTGGACCCATTGGAACCACCTTCAAGGACCCTGGGGGTCCCCGGACCCTACTTTGAGAAGCAGTGGGTGTGATGAAAGCTAAGCGATGTGACAGAGACAGTAAAGGTGACACTAATACATATCATCACAGACAGACAGTCTCCTGCTAGGCTAGACGGCGTAAGGCCATCAATCTTCTAGTGGAAAGGCTCGGACAAGAGACGGGGGGGGGGGGGGGGGGAGAGGGAGAGAGAGAGAGAGAGAGAGAGAGAGAGAGAGAGAAGGGGACAGGAAAGCGTTTGAGGACATTTTTTGACAAGGCCCTTTTGGAATGACACTGTCTATTAGCTCACATAAACCCTCACTCTCTGACTGACTGGACTCATGTAGCCTGCAGTGCTGGAACAACAATATTACTCAGATGTTTCTACTGATGTTAAAGTAGCTGTTAAACATTCTCAAGTATAAGGATTCAACATGTTACTTGAGTAAAAGTACAAAGGTATTGGCATCAGCGTATACTTAAAGTAAAAGAATGAGAGAAAGATATGCTGAAATGCCTAAATAATAGCAGATTTACAAAGCTTTTAGAATGGCTACGTTTTATGTATGTATATGTTTTTAATAATCTAAACCTGCAGGATTATTTCTGTTACATCTGACATGACTCCCACTTTCCCTGCCAACTACAGACAGGATATCCACATTAAGGATTATGGACACGTAATACATTCAAACTACTTGACTATTGTAACTCTCTCCTTACTGGCCTATACCGGCATGTGCACTTAAGCATCTCAAATTGATCCAGAATGCCGCAGCTCGCTTGGTCTTCAACCAGCCAAAGTTCTCACATGTCTCACATGAGTACAAAACTCTGATGCTGGCCTTCAAAGCAACCAAAGGTATGACAACCCCATATCTTCAAAGCCTGATCCAACCCTACAGTTGTAGGGTTGTTGTTCTTAGTTACTGTAATTCACTCTGGATTAAGAGCGTCTGATGAATACCTACATTGTAATTGTAATTTGTAAACTACAGACATGATATCCACCAGGTTTATGGTCACAACTACATTCTCAGACCATAATAATAATGGATTGCATTTTTACAGTGCTTTTCTAAGTGCTCAAAGTGCTTCACGGTTCACTCATTCACACATTGGGAGTTGAAGTGGCGAACAGTCCACGCCAGCGTCCTCACTTCCCACATAACAAGTTTTGGCGAGCTCACACCGACGACTCACTGCAGGCGATGTAGGGTTCAGTGTCTTTCCCAAGGACACTTCGACATGCGAACAGGAGGAGCCGGGATTCGAACCACTGACCATTGGATGACCTGCTCTACCTCCTGAGACACAGCCGCCCCGCCCCGTTGGTATCCATGATGTGTCAAACAACATTGGGGAAAATGCGAGTGTGCGCGCGCACACACACACACACACACACACACACACACACACACACACACACACACACACACACACACACACACACACACACACACACACACACACACACACACACACACACACACACACACACACACACACACACACACACACACACACACACACACACACACACACACACACACACACACTTTTGACATTTGGCATTGACCACTGAGGGCTCCAGAGAATGAAGTGAGGTTTTGGCTGCATGGATAAACACAGATAGTGTGACTGCATGTGGGCTAGGAGCATTATTTATTATTAATATATATTAGCTCTCATCCCTGTCTCCACAACACAGAGCTAGAATTGGACCAAATGCGTAAGCATCAATAGTTTGATTCTCTTTTTAAATCAGATCTGCTCTCTGAGTGCTTCAATGTGTTCCCATTCTCTGTGCTGCCATTCCTTAAAAACACAGCTTAAAGGGCTATTTGAAGCCCTGGATGAACAGTGAGGTCATGTGACACCGCCTTCAGATCAAGCAGGCCAAGCAGAGCCACAAGCTCAAGGTTGAGGTTCACTTCAACCCCCCCCCCAAACCGACCCCTCTCTCCCCGCTTTGACAGAGACAACCGGGAGACGCCCGCCAGGGCTCTCCAACCTGCTGATCTCAATCAATCAATCAATCAATCAATCACTCAATCAACCTTTGTTTATATAGCATACAACCGACCAAAGTGCTTCACAGTAGACAAAGTATAAAGACAGAGTATAAAAACATAGTATAAGAACATGATAAAATAATCACATCGAGAAAGTACTAGAATAGAACAAGAATACATAACCATTAGAATCAAGAACAGATGCGTAACTATCTAGATCAGACAACATTAAAGGCGAGAGAGAAAAGGTGGGTTTTGAGAAGGGATTTAAAAGTCTCTATGGATTAGTTGTTCCATAACTCCGGGGCCGCAACCGCAAAAGCACGGTCACCTCTTGTTTTCCGGGTTAGGTCTGTTGGCATGGTCAGCAGTGACTGGTCAGCAGACCTCAGAGCTCTAGGTGGGTTCAGCCATATATGGGGGAGCCAGGCCATTAAGGGATTTAAAAGTAAATAAAAGGATCTTGAAATCGATCCTTTGTTTAATCGGGAGCCAATGGAGGGAGGTGAGGACTGGTGTGATGTGGTCAAATGTTTTGGTAGCGTTGAAAAGGTGGGCAGCAGCATTTTGAACTAATTGCAGGCGCCTGAGTGCGGATTGGTCGATTCCATAATATAGGGCTTACAGTAGTCCAGTCGTGATGAAATGAAGGACTGGATAACGAATTGTTTATGGGGGAAAACAACGGAGCTAATCTCTTTGTCATACTTGAAATTGCAGTCATCTCCAACCCCTCACTCTCTCCACCACAGATGTGCACGCTGCGCATCTGTCCACCTCTATCGTGCATGTGCCAAAACACTCGTCTGCAAAGTGCTTCATCGACTTCCGTCCTGTCACTCTCACTTCCAGGGCTGGTCCTGGCTCACCTCAAAGCTGGCCTCTATCCATCCCTCGACAAGCATCAATTTGCCTATCGAGAGAACAGGGGTACGGACAACGCCATCTCCTCCGCCCTACACTCTGCCCTCACTCACCTGGACAAGAGCAACACTCACGTACGGATGCTGTTTATTGACTTCAGTTCGGCATTCAACACCTTCATCCCCTTCCAAACTCATCTCCAAGCTTGGTGACCTTGTGGCAACAAACGACCTGGACATTACTCCCTCCATCTGCAACTGGATCCTCGATCCTGTTGATTCCTCACTAACAGGCCCCAGTACTATAGGATAGGCAACCTCACCTCCTCCACCCTAACCCTGAGCATTGGTGTCCCACAAGGCTGTGTGCTGAGCCCCCTTCTCTACTCCCTCTTCACATATGACTGCAACCCTATGCATGGCACCAACACCATCATTAAGTTTGCAGACGACACAACGGTGGTGGGCCTCATCAAGGATGACGATAAGTCAGCCTACAGGGAGGAGATCCAGCACCTGGCGGCGTCGTGCGCCGACAACAACTTGGCGTTAAACACCAAGAAGACTAAGGAGCTCATCGTGGACTTCAGGAGGACTAGGGCTGTCACTCATGCTCCCATTCACATCAATGGAGTGGAGGTTGAACGGGTCTCCAGCTTTAAATTCCTGGGTGTCCATATCTCTGAGGATCTGTCCTGGACCCTCAACACCTCGTCTCTCATCAAGAAGGCCCATCAACGTCTCTTCTTTTTGAGGAGACTGAGGAAAGCCCATCTATCTCCTCAGATACTGGGGAACTTCTACCGTTGTGCCATTGAGAGCATCCTCACATACTGTATCACGGTCTGGTATGGAAACTGTTCAGCCTCTGACCGGAGGGCACTGCAGAGGGTGGTAGACCCTCTGCAAAAGACAAGTAAAGACAAAAGTAAAGACTAAGAGTAACTATAGCCGCCCTGGAAAATGACAGATTATTAGGCCTATACTTCTGGTCAAAGTACATATTGATAGCAATACGTAGCTTTTATTCAGGACATAGTTCAGGAATATTTGTACACCTCAGTAGGAGTCTAGCGGATTGAAACCTAGTGATGGACAAACCTTTCAGATGAATGCAAGGCTCCATGTGGGGGGAGGGGGGGTGTAATTGATAGAAAACAAGTCATTTTCTGGGTGAACTACTCCTTCAAGTGCTTAAATAGGGCTTGAATTCATAATATATTTGTGTGCTCGGGTCCCGAGAGTCCCTTAGAGATAAACGTAGTGGAACAATCGTATGATATTTCTGTTTGAAACGCATTATCCTTGTAGAGTGTAGCATGTCGACCGTCACAGGGGAGATACACAGTACAGCACGCCCAGCTGATACCAACATTAAGCCTTTCTGACCTTTAGTTACTTATAGTATACTCTGAAGCACGGAATAACATCTGTACGAGTGCACTGTATGCACTAAACACACGCACGCGCACGCACGCACATGCACACACGCGCACACACAGATACACACACACACACACACACACACACCATCAAGCTATATGTTACACCATATGCCTCTGCAAGGAGCTTGACCCAAATTGAAACCCCTCCCTCTTTCCCATCATGCACCAGGATGCTTAGCTTGTCATGGAGCATTCATAATTAATTCCCGTTCCTTTAACATAAATAAATACATGAAGTCAATTTCCAACAAGCGCCCGGCAACCGAACCCGCTATTTATAGCGGGCGATGATGATTTATTAAGATCCTCATCAAGGGATCCGAAAATGATTGTGTGTGAGTTTAGACACAGTGTTACTGGATAATTCTCATAATTATACCCACCAGGGAAAGATTTTACCGCCAAGGCAATTTACTCTGCTACAGAGACTAGACCATTACCACAACATGCCTCCGGCGGGGGGCCCCGAATTAGTGCAGGACTGAACATATCAAAACTTTAGGAATTAGATTTTTTGCGATGGTTTTTGAAAACCTTATAACCATACTGTATACCTACCACCATGCCAAAAATCTAAAACTTAAACGATTTTAATGAATTGGGACCCAGCTAGGAGCACAAATGTATGGGGCACACAAAATAGGTGTAATCAATTACGCAACACCAATCACCTCACACCTGTCAATTGTGTGCGCCATAATGGTTGTGCTTCCCAAACATCGACTGTTCAGAAAGGAAGTTTTTATATTTTCAGTATAGCTTTTCCTCATGTAAAAGTGGCGATATTTTACATAACATAACATGTTTTTTGCCAGAACTTTCACATGGATATGAAACAGAGGACAATATCTGACTCAAAGTCTACTGGGTGAGTATACATGCATGGCTGTGTATTTGGTATTTGGAATACATTAAATATATGTAAGATAACAGGCATTCTATTAACAATATTGGATAGGTGATGATTAGGAAAGCCAGACAATAATGCCAGACAATATTGTCACAGAAAAAGCTAAACCAAAGGTCACTTGTCCAACGGACAAGTACAATTTTAATGCACTTGTCCGGGAAGATTTAATACTTGTCCCGGACAAGCGGACAAGCCTTAGGGTGCCATTTTGAAGATCCGTTTTACAATGGGGTAATACATAAATTGCCCTCGCTCTGCGCACAATCAAATACAAAAAAAGTATTATGAAAAGCATATCGGCCCGTGTTGAACGCACACACATATGGCATACAGCGTTCCTGAATATTATAGCATTGTGGGAGTGTCCATATGTTAATTATTTTCGCTTTGCGCAATTTGCTATTAAGCCCCTTGACCTAAAAACACTCGCGCATAACGATTAGACGTGGGTCTGACCACCTCATAAACGCAAAAAGCACTGTTTGATTTTACACTTGAGCGGCTCTGGGAGGCTGCTGGAGTGTTGCCATGTCTGTTTATTATAAGCGGCTTCTTTTTCTGTAAAGTTGCTTGTAAATATTGGTAGTTGTAGCCTACTAGTTGTGGTTGCTTTTCTTGTTTCTAAAGTGGTTATTTGGGCTTTTCTCCTAATGTTGTTTAAACCAGTGATCCTCACACAGCACATTCCCATGTCAAGGATCCCCAGATGAATGCATTTGCCCAACTAAGGACGGCTAATCCAAAAAAAAAAATGCATCACATTCATTCATTATTAAAACTATGAACTCTGACTGCAGGGGGATATATATAATGATCATTATAACAATGTGCAAGAACATATTTAAAAAGAAGGAAGAACTTTATATTTGTGGACAATCAAAATATGTTTTTTTATTTTAATGTGGTGTCATTGAAATTAATCTGTATATGGCAGACTCACTATCTAGAAAATAAAAACATGGCACTTCATTTAAAATAGGTTACAGACCCCTGTTATATGCGCTTATTTTTATAGACCTATTTACTTGTTTCTATGAGACATGGCAACAGCCTCTTTTGTCTTTTTTTTGTAAAATGTTGAGATTAGAAACGGCCATAATTTCTCAAACTTAAAAATAAATAAAAACATCTCCATAATCCGTGGGAAGTTTGCTTTCATATGCTGTATCATACCCGATTCAAGTCTTCTTCAATAAAGAAGACTTGAATGAATGCTAAGAGCGAAGACCATAAACCATCGGGGCCAGACACAGCATTAAGCAGCAGCATTCAACTCATTCCTTCATCATGACTTGAATGAAATAAAAATTTAAAAAAACTGGTGTTTTTCAATAGAAACAAATTATTTTGAGGCATAAAGGTGACAGCATGCAGTGCAATAGGAATAATTAACCCAAATGTGACAAAGTCATGTCATGTCTTCTATGGTGCCAGCCTGAAGAAATGTAATACCACGATCCCCAAAGTGCGCATTCCGTATGTGACATCAGCTGACTGGTAAAGAGAATAGTACGGACATGTTGATTGGGTACGTCTCAAACACTCCTTAAACACACCCATGACTAATTCAAGGCCGTTTTGCGCAATCCACGGGGTGTCGAAAGCGCTTCTTAACATGTCCAAAATTGCAATATGACATACCACACGCCCCCAGCTCATAAAACTGTAATATGATTAGTAATATTATTTGAACTGCTTAATGGAGCCCTTAATGTCAAGCCCTGCCATTACCACAACATGCCACAGAGAAGAGAAAAGCACTTGATTTGGTAAAGTGACGATTATGTTGCGACAGGCGCTCGCTCAGGGCCTGACGGGCACAGAATGCCTTTCAAAGAATGGATTGTGGGAATTTTCGTTCAGTGTCGTCTTGTCCTCCTCGACGACCGGGGGTGACACGTTTTGAATTTAGTAATGTTCAGCAACTACAGACTAAAGACAATACAAATTTTCATGGAGAGAAAAAAAAAGAGAATCGTGATCTCAATTCTTGTGGAAGAAAATTGAGATTCACATTTGAGCAGGAATGGTGCGTGCAGCGCTGCCCTGGAGATTACAGGAGGCAGAGTGGCGGTGACATGCACTCTCATGGACGTGTATAGAGAGTGTTAGAGAGGCAGGGGCTGAAATCCTGGGCCGTAAGAGGGCACTTTTGGCCAAAATAATAGTGAAAATAGCAGATCTTGATCTCACAACGCGTCGCAGCGCGGCGCGTTGTGAGCTTGTAGATCAGCTATTTTCGGGGCATGAAACCCAGCACTCTTTAGCTAGTGGAGATGTTCAATGCAAAATGCGCCGTTCAAGTTCAGGAGACTATGGGAAAAAAGCAATTCTCTTGAATGCTGTCTTCAGGTATGGCGTAGGTGAGGAGTGGCATTTGCATTTCTTTCACCATAGTAAATGCTGCATTCCTGGTCTGGAGAGGGCAGTTGTTTTACAGACGGGTAAAAGGGGCAGGGGCTGGGAAATAACGCATCTGAAGGGGAGAGGAATCCACTGCAGATACAGTACAGTATGTGTCTCTTTTCTTTTGCTGGGCCGTAACAGTAGAGCCAGCCATAGAAACACAAATGTCTCTGACTGACTGACTTAGATGTGCAACACCGACGATTTTTCACCCAGTATCAATTATCTAATGTAATCCTGGGCCCCAAAACACTCCCTCTGCCAACCTGGGGAGAGCAACAGACTGAGCTCATGCTTCCTTCTATGCATGAGGAGTCGAAGTCTGCTTCTTTTCACCTTTTGAAGTAGTACCGTTTGAAGTAGCAAAGTGGAAGGAACACGTTACTCCAACCAGTTCCTTTCCCCTCCATCAGGCGCCCCATGCAGTTTAGAGACCTTGTAATCTCTTCAATCTCCAAATTAGAAGTGAATTTGTTCAAAGTAATTCCAACTTTCTTGCAATTACTAATCAGTGGCCTCTATCATAACCCATCCAACGCTCATTTGCATAATGGAAAGCAATCCTAAAACGATTATTGTCATGGGTATGTTTAGTTGTAATTGTGTATTATTATTGCATCCAGAGAGCAGCACCTGAGACAATATATGAGAGAGAGAGAGAGAGAGAGAGAGAGAGAGAGAGAGAGAGAGAAAGAGAGAGAGAGAGAGCACTATACTTTAAAGCACTTCGCAAGAGAGAGAGAGCGCTTTGCAAAGACACTTATCTTTTTTACAGTCTATTAAGGCACTCATATTTCTGGAGAAAGAACATGACGATTGATAAGATGACAGCCGTTCTTTCATTCATAGTGGTGGATAAACAGTAGCTCCAGACAGCAGGGAGTTTTGTGCTGAAGGATATTATTTGAGTTTTTGGAAGAACTCGCACAGCCCCAGTCCTGTCAGATGGTAGATCTGCCGTTTTAGTTCTCCCTTAACCCGTCTTTTCCCCTTCACTGTCAAAAACCATATCCTCACTCAAATTCCTAACACTTGCATCACAACCCAAGTTCTGGTACAATCTACTGAACGCTCCATAGAAACCTCATATGTCCTGGAGTCATCCCCCCTGGTACAATCTACTGAACGCTCCATAGAAACCTCATATGTCCTGGAGTCATCCCCCCTGGTACAATCTACTGAACGCTCCATAGAAACCTCATATGTCTTGGAGTTATCCCCCCTGGTACAATCTACTGAACGCTCCATAGCAACCTCATATGTCTTGGAGTTATCCCCCCTGGTACAATCTACTGAACGCTCCATAGAAACCTCATATGTCTTGGAGTCATCCCCCCTGGTACAATCTACTGAACGCTCCATAGAAACCTCATATGTCTTGGAGTCATCCCCCCTGGTACAATCTACTGAACACTCCATAGAAACCTCATATGTCCTGGAGTCATCCCCCCTGGTACAATCTACTGAAGGCCCCATGGAAACCTCATATGTCCAAAATTGTTACTTTTCAGGATTCAAATTCAAAAGCATCAAAAGTAGCAGATCTACAACCTCACAATGACATTGTAGTGTTATCAAGTAAGGCATTAATTTACGAGAAAAACACGTTATATATTCCTTGAATATGAATATGGAGATAAGAGGTTTCTGCCCACAATCAACGACATGCATGAAACCAGCATGCTCGTATCGGTTCATGAAGACATGCATGTGGGCGTCTCAAGGTTCATGAAGACATGCATGTGGGCGTCTCAAGGTTCATGAAGACATGCATGTGGGCGTCTCAAACAAAACCAAGGTTTATGAAGACTGCATGTGGGTGTCTCAAACAAAACCAAGGTTTATGAAGACTGCATGTGGGTGTCTCAAACAAAACCAAAACCCCAACTTCCCACCAAGTGAAAAACTGTTTGCGGGATATAACAGACAGCAGGATTAACAGCAGCTGCAATTTCATCGATGAAATCCCTTCGGCTGCTCAAGACGAACTGGATGAGTAGAAAATAGACCTTGCCAAACATGGACCAGTCAGCGCTAATGTAACTAATGTAACCTGGCAGGCCGTTCTGCGTTGAAGTTCATGCGAGTACGTCGGAGCGTCTTACGAGATCCCTGAGTGGCTTCTAGACGTGTTCTGATGTGCAACATTAATGAGTCTGACTTGTCCTTCGATGGTCAAGTGACAATCATACTATCTTTCTTCCCAACGGTGAAACATTGCTAAAGTTAAAATTATTCTTTGTCATTTGGCAGACCTTGGAAAGGGTTGTTCGTGTTTCCATGTAAATGACTGTACTGCGACTCATCTTGGACGCTGATGGCCAAGACCCTCTCTGCATGTAACTCTCTGACTCTGTCTCTCCCTGTTTCCCTTCCATCTTCACTGTGAACCACATGTTTTTGTGAGGGTATCTACCCTAGGGGACACGGGGAGAACATGCAAAAGGCCCTTTCGCCAACCTCGCCTCGGGTATGGGCACTGATGACGCGGAATAGAGAACAAGCCCCCCACAGCGTCCCCAGCGGGAGTCGAACCCAGGACCTTCTGGCTGTGAGGCGACAGCACTATGCCACCGTGAACCCTAATTTTAGACCAGTCTTAGTTGACTAAATATCATACAATTTTAAACCCACATCATGCCAGAAGCTTTGTAGCTTGTAGTGTGACATCAGAACTCTCCCACATGGCAGAGCAGAGCAGAGTGCATTTCAAAAGGCCTCTGATGGCATCATTAACCACTTCAACCACTTCGGCAGAAATAACACTTCTGGGCAGATCCTTCTCTCCCTCTGGCAACCTGGCGAGAGCCCCGAACTGACCTCATGCTTCCTGCAAAGCATGAGGACTCATCACCTGACAGCGGTTTTCCCCGGTTGGACGTCATAGAGCGTGGAAGGAACACGTTATTCCAAACAGTTCCTTTCCCATCAGGTGCCCCGGCTGGCCAGGGGGAGGCAGTAGAGACCAGGATTACTGCATTTTTACATGTGAGGGTACCTACCCTAGGGGACACGGGGAGAACATGTGAGGGTACCTATAGGGGACAGCGGGAGAACATGTGAGGGTACCTACCTACCCTATACACGGGGAGAACATGTGAGGGTATACCTATCCTAGGGGAAACGGGGAGAACATGTGAGGGTACCCATCCTAGGTGACAAGGGGAGAACATGTGAGGGTACCTATAGGGGACACTAGGAGAACATGTGAGGGTATACCTACCCTAGGGGACACGGGGAGAACATGTGAGGGTACCTACCCTATAGGGGAAATGGGGAGAAGTTGGAGAACATGTGAGGGTACCTACCCTAGGGGACACGGGGAGAACATGTGAGGGTACCTATCCTGCATGGGTAGAGAGAGACAGAGAGAGAGAGAGGGGGAGGGAGGGAGGGAGGGAGGGAGAGAGAGAGAGAGAGAGAGAGAGAGAGAGGATGTGCGGCTCTGTCCTGTGATCTTTTTCTAACCATTCATGCATGGCTTCACCTCAGCATGTGCATGGGTGGATGAATAATGGAGAGAGAGAGAGAGAGAGAGAGAGAGAGAGAGATTGAGAGAGAGATATTGGGGGGGGGTCACAGGTGTATAAAATAAGGCCATCTTAAATAGCATCAAGTTAAAGGGAAGTGAGTCGATCGGGTCGCAGGCAGTGTGAGCCACAACAACATAAGGTCAATCTGCTATCTGGGCATCGACAGCCCAACATCAGAGGTTTTCTACCGTCGTTCAATAATTTATGACCGCCAATGGGAAAGATAATTAAAATCTGTCTGTGCGGAACTCAGCCGCGCACACACACTTACACACATGTACACACACAGATGTGCACTTGTGCACACACACACACACACACACACACACACGCACACAACGGATATCACATGGAAGCACAACATTACCCCTCATCGACCTGATGCGTTAACGCAATGACATTACAAGATATTGATATTATGATATAACGATATTACAAGATTATGTTTACCAGCAGCAATATAATATTGTGCTAATGAGTTATCATTAAAGGTGCAGTCAATTGTTTTTATTTTGTTGAAATAACTGTTAAAACTCTTTGAGTGCCAGGTATTAATGATTGTATTTATCCAGGACCTGTTCTGACATTCCAAATGTTGATCCTTCCCCATCCATCCATCCTCTTTGATGTCTCCCTTTTGACTGATACCTGTCCATTTAAACTCTAGACGGGCCTGCCCCAAAGTTATTAGTGCAGCCGCACCCGGCGAAAGCTAGGGTTCTCAACGGGTCCGAAAATTAAGGCCCGGCCCTCATCAAACCCTGTACACTCAAGAGAATGTCCCCGCTACCACCCTTAGATCTCCATATATGGAGCTGACCTGTTCTGACATTACATATCTCTGCTGTCCGGAGGAAACCTCATAACTCCAAAATGTTCATTTTTCAGGAAATGAAAAATATACATTTTTAAGGAAAATAATAAAACCAAATACTGCAATACTGCTTCATCAAAGTTGGCGTTGTGACATTAGATATTGTCAATTACTAGCATGAAAAGGAGATAGGCAGTGGAGTTAGCTGTTTTAGCAGACAGTTTGAGGGTCCAATGGTGGTTTTGTCCAATGCGTTTTTACTATACTCTCCATTGATTCAATATTTTCTTATTTATGTGGGGAAAAAAATCTAAAACCTAAAAAATTGAGTTATGAGGTTTCCTCCGGACAGCAACAAATTATGTTTATGTGACCTCTTCAAACCCTGTACACTCAAGACATGCTCCTTATATGGCCAGTACAGAATTAGTTCCATGTTTATCTGAACCCCCCATGCTAAAGCGCCAGCACTTGCCCAGCAGTCTGCCGTCAACGAGGCGGATACGTGCACGCCCTCATACACATTTCTGCTTCTCTGCTTTCTGTTCCCAGACAGTATTTTGTGGTGATAACGAGCTATAATCAACGTCCAATAACTAAAGAACAGAACATTGTGGTGACACACCTTCTCTCCCAGACTCTCTTCTTTCTTTTCAGATATTTGTCTTTACATCGTAATAGAACGATAGATTATGTAGGTCTTGAAAGATTATTCAAAACGAATAATGAGTTAAAAGAGCGGAGCCATCGATGCGGCAACGGTAGCGCCGGTTGGTTTTCTTACTAGGGCCTTCAAACATAGACGGAAGGCAATTGACCTTTTTACCAATAAAATAATATTAAAGAAACTGTTAACTGGTTAATATGTGTAACGTCACTTTAAAAGCGTAATTTTGTTTACCCGAACAGCGCTGGTTGGCAGGTATCAATACACTTGTCTTGACACTTGACATGTTTGTGCCAGTGGGTGATTTATTTCTTGATCACCTCTTGTCTTGATTGTTTAAACATGACATCATGGGCCGCTATGCTCGATAACAGGCTTGATAAGCCCAAAGCTAATTGATAACGGGTACTCAATAAGCTTGTCCTTATCCGTTATCAGATTTTTCCGGATATCGGTTATCGAGCTCCATCCCTACTTACTAATCTGCAGTCATATCAGCAGACAGACAGTTATCTCTGATGGTCTTGGCGATGCCAGACTACAATGTCACTTTCCTTATCTGAAGCAGGCAGCATTTACGGACAGACGAGAACATCAATGCCGGTTTCAAAGTAAACTCTAAACTTGGTGTATTTATTTATGCAATGCTGCATGTTTTTTTCAACCTTTCATTATAGCCATGAATAAATATATTCCACGCTGATATTGCAAGCTCTAAATGTCAATGTCTAGTCCCAGCCAGCACAATAAGCACACGACTCCGGTGAACATAATAATGCAACGTGCACTCTCTCTATCTCTCGTGCACCGGTGGAGGTTTCTAATAATAATGAACACACATACTGGAGTTATGAAGTGGAGAGGAACGCACTGGAGCGACTCTGATCAACTCACTGCCTCGATTTATTAACTCATTATAAAACCAGGGACACATCTGTGTCCTCGCAGATATACAAGCTCATACTGTAGCGCGGCTTGTAGGTCTGCTATTTCTGAAAAAAATTGTACAAATGCGTGCAAATATTTCAATACGTGTTCTTTTAAAGCAAAACTTGAATTTAACTAAAATCTTTGTTTCTAAGCGGTCCCTGGAACAAAATATTTTGAGATAGAGGTCCGCGGCCAAATACATATAATTCTGGGGGTCCTTGACATGAAAATGTTTGAGCACTGCTGCAAAAGAAGTATTTAAGAAAACTGTCAGGAACTTTTAGAATAATCCTCGGGCATTAATGGATTAAGGTGTACAGTACAGTGGAATCAGTCCCATTCCAGTGTACGATGCAGCTTAATAAAAAGGCAGATAAACAACTAAAAGCCATAGTAAAATAATCCCAATTGCTTCAGTGCTTTATCCTCTCTACCTCGACTGCCTTTGTCCTGATATATATGAATTATGAACCTTTATTGAGAAAAGGATATCCCATTGAGATGTATCATCTCGTTTTCGAGGGGGTCCAACAACATACAGCAAATACAGAGCAATACAACAAATACATTCATGCATACATAAACGACAAAGACAGAAACCAACCTAAAAGCTCCCCTAAAACAAGCCGCTCCCACCCCACTTAATCACCCACAACATAGCAGACTTCAGGCATCAATAATTCATGAAATGATGTAAAGATGATGAAAAAGGACGATGAACATAAACTGGGATCCAAATACAGGCCAAAAACTATAACAGATAATGCAAATGCAATACCCTGCATTAACAACATCCTTAAATGAATACAAACATACACATGCACCTAGTGTTAAATGACAGCGTATTAGATTATAGTGAATTCGCAGTATATGAGACAGAGAGAACAAGGCATTTAGAAGCAGGAGCAGGGTATTTGAAGATGATTAACGATAGACACTTTAAAGATATTGAAGGAGTTAAGGGAACTAGGGAGATTGTTCCAGTCGACAGGAGCTTTAAATTTAAAAGCACGTCGGCCAATTTATTTTCTGATGTTGACAATGACGTAAGGATAATCTGTATGCCTCAGGTTGTATGGTGAGCTGAAGGGACGCAGATATTGTTTTAGATATTCAGGGTAATTAAAATATATGCATTTAAAGATAAATAGTAGCCAGTGATAGTGTCTTCAAGCTTGTTAACCAGTTGAGAGACTCATACATGGCGCAATGGTGGGTCATATAGGGACACCTCTATTTAATTCTGCAGAGATTGTTGTATGTTACGTTGAGAGGATAGAGGTGTGTATCGGAGGCATTTTGATAAACAATGTCAGCATAATTGAGTACATAATAGAGTAATTTCAGGCTGACATTTACTTTCTGGACAACAGAGTGTCTGTGAGGATGCACCTCCACAGTGTCCCGGGGCTGGGACTCGGGAGGATGCACCTCCACAGTGTCCTTGATGCCGGGAGGATGCACCTCCACAGTGTCCTTGATGCCAGGAGGATGCACCTCCACAGTGTCCCGGGGCTGGGACTCGGGAGGATGCACCTCCACAGTGTCCTTGATGCCGGGAGGATGCACCTCCACAGTGTCCCGGGGCTGGGACTCGGGAGGATGCACCTCCACAGTGTCCTTGATGCCGGGAGGATGCACCTCCACAGTGTCCTTGATGCCAGGAGGATGCACCTCCACAGTGTCCCGGTGCTGGGAGGATGCACCTCCACAGTGTCCCGATTCTGGGAAGATGCACCTCCACAGTGTCCTTGATGCCGGGAGGATGCACCTCCACAGTGTCCTTGATGCCGGGAGGATGCACCTCCACAGTGTCCCGGTGCTGGGAGGATGCACCTCCACAGTGTCCCGATGCTGGGAGGATGCACCTCCACAGTGTCCCGATGCTGGGAGGATGCACGTCCACAGTGTCCTTGATGCCGGGAGGATGCACCTCCACAGTGTCCCAGTGCTGGGAGGATGCACCTCCACAGTGTCCCGATGCTGGGAGGATGCACCTCCACAGTGTCCCGATGCTGGGAGGATGCACCCTCACAGTGTCCCGATGCTGGGAGGATGCACGTCCACAGTGTCCCGATGCTGGGAGGACCTGACAAACTTCACCTGGTCCAATGCGCGGTGGAACGCCCGTTCTTCTCCACACACAGAGTTATATTTGGAACCGTGCAGCCTGCTATAGTTATATTTGGAACCGTGCAGCCTGCTATAGTTATATTTGGAACCGTGCAGCCTGCTATAGTTATATTTGGAACCGTGCAGCCTGCTATAGTTATATTTGGAACCGTGCAGCCTGCTATAGTGTGACACGCAGAGCAGGATAGTTTGACACACAGAGCAGAAGAGAGGACACACAAATCCAAGAAGACGTCTTCATTCCGCCGTCGACCGTGACAGGAACCCTCGTCGCAGCCCCCCGGCGCTCGCGTCACATGGCGGTGTTCAGGTGACACGCTTGCAGGGGGGGGGGGGGGGGGGGGGGGGGGGGGGGGGGGGGCG
This sequence comes from Protomyctophum parallelum, assembly GCF_964188405.1. Classification (NCBI taxonomy): domain Eukaryota; kingdom Metazoa; phylum Chordata; class Actinopteri; order Myctophiformes; family Myctophidae; genus Protomyctophum; species Protomyctophum parallelum. The sequence continues at coordinate 29,592,810 of NC_139705.1, read as the reverse complement.
ATGACGTCGGGTGACATCCGTGCCCTGGGGCTTAATTGATGCGTTCTGCCAGTGTGTCTGCTTTGCGTGGAGCGTGGCCTGAGTTTCACCTCACGGAGCTCCGCGGAAATTATGGTACAAAGTACATGGTAAAATACTTATGGTACAATGTACATGTACATGGTATAATACTGATGGTACAATGTACATATACGTGGTACAATACTTGGCAATTCTGGTACAATGTGGTACATATATGGCACAATGTACATGTACTGTAAATGGTACAATGCTTATGGTACAATGTGGTACTTACACATTTAAGTTGACCATTTATTAATTGTCACACACATAATTGTGATTAACGATTTTATTGTGTATTTTGCATTGAACATTCCCTTCCAGGCATCGAAATCACAAATTGCACAGGACAGATATGACACATAACTTAAATATGAAAAGAAATCACTTTAAATCACTATTCTTTGTCATAAGTGTCACTGTCGGGCGGAGGGTGGGGTGGGGGGAATGATGGGTGGTAGGAGGTTGTCCTCCAGGGGGAATAAAAAACAGTTTGTACCCCCTCATTTTTCTTTTCTCCCTTATATAGGCGAGATACTGTATTTTGTGACCAACTGCTGCTGGTATGAACAATAAAAAACTATAAATAAAAAATAAATATTTAATCATTTTATATAATTTGTCTTTCCCAAAAATGTATAAAATAGTGGGAATAGTTGATCTACAAGCTTACAACACATCAAGTTGTAGGTTGTACATGTTGTAAGCTTTTTGTTCTATAATGACTAACACCTCCTGCCTGGATCTGGGCTCTCTCAAGCAGAAACGATGAACAGGAAACATCGGGACAAACATCTGATATCTCAATAATACTTTCTTGTCTTGTTAGGTTGCGTTTACATTTGCACTGTGGCAGCGCTTCAATACGTCATCAGTATCACGTTGATCCCGCCTCTAGTGGCTGCATATACGGACGCATATCGCTGAAATGGTTTGGTGTGCATCGTCTCTGCCCGAGAAGGACCAGATGGGAGCAGGAGGATGAACTCACTGCTGCCACCAGCTGGCAGAGTCAGGTTAGATGTAAACACCAAATATCTCAAAGAAAGAAGAGAGACTTACATCAGGGGACAAAATGTGTCCTGCGATGTTCCCTCCTTTAGTTACTGTAGGCAGTTGAATATAACTTGTTTTTAACAAAAACACAGAAAAAGATCAGACCTGTCTGAAGTGAGTGGTACTGTACTGTACTGTACTGTACTGTACTGTACTGTACTGTACTGTACTGTACTGTACTGTACTGTACTGTACTGTACTGTACTGTACTGTACTGTACTGTACTGTACTGTACTGTACTGTACTGTACATGCCCTCCTCCCTGGCCTGTGTGTGTCTGTGATAGATGACACGCAATGTCAGTGATCTATAGCCTATACTAAATGTGAAATATAATCATCATGTAAGCAAAACTATAGATATTAGGTCTGAGATGGAAAGTGATTGTTGACAGTTATAAGCATATTAAAAAGGGTGGGGGGACGCTGCCCCCACGAGGCCTCGCAGGCGAGAGGCCCTGTGCGACAGCACCATCCGCACTATCCAGAAAGCGGCCCTGCACTCTCTCTCTCTCTCTCTCTCTCTCTCTCTCTCTACAATTTACAATTTACAATTTAGGCATTTAGCAGACGCTCTTAATCCAGAGCGACTTACATTTAAGCAAGAACAAAGCATGGGAATACATCACATAAAAAGCATTTATCATGAAACATGCGTAAGCTAAGAAAGTAACAGTGGAATATTTATATAGTGAAACTATACATACACTATACATATAAACTATACATCTTTACTACTATGCTATATATGTGTACTATGGCGTGCTATGACTACATACAATACAATTACAGTGCTGTCTACATAACATGCTATAAGTCTGTATCAAATGCTATATAATCCAACAGAAATGCTATCTAAGGGTTTAGGGTAAGTGCTAAGGGCCATGATGGAGTCTGAAAAGGTGGGTTTTCAGGCTACGGCGGAAGATTGGGAGTGATGCTGCAGTTCTGACTGCAATGGGAAGTGCATTCCACAGTTTTGGAGCCAGAAGGGAGAAGAGTTTGGGACGTGTGGAGCGTTGTCCCGGCGTTTTTAGTGAGGGTACTTCCAGCTTCCCTGCGTTGGCTGATCTGAGTGCGCGGGAGGGTTTGTAGGGTTCAATCATACTTGTAAGATATGGGGGAGCCATACCTTTGGTTGCTTTGAATGCCAGCATCAGAGTTTTGTATTCTGTGCGGGCAGCGACCGGGAGCCAGTGGAGGGAGCGGAGCAGGGGGGAGACATGTGAGAATTTTGGCTGGTTGAAGACCAAGCGAGCTGCTGCATTTTGGATCAGCTGGAGAGGCTTAAGTGCACATGCTGGTAGGCCAGTAAGGAGGGAGTTACAGTAGTCGAGTTTTGATAAGACTGTTGTCTGGATTAGGAGCTGGGCTGATTCCTGGGTGAGGAACGGTCTAATTCGTCGTATGTTATAGAGTGTGAACCTACAGGATCGAGTGACAGCTGTGATGTGAGGTTTGAACGAGAGCTGACTGTCCAGGACAACACCAAGATTCCTGGCTGTTGGGACAAATCAAAACTAAGCTACTGTATGAGGACTAAATAAATTATGACTATATAATATATTGTCAATTTTGTCAACAAATAAAGAATTAATCCGCTGAAAACAGTTCTACAAGCTTGAGTTTGTAGATCGGCTATTTTCAGCATGCATGTAAAAGTGTAAAATCAGCCATTACGGTGAATAGAACCACGGCTATCACTGGCTATAACTACAACATGATGTCACTGAGCCGCGGTGAAGAGGAAACCACCGCTATCACTGAAAACTACAACATGATGTCACTGAGCTGCGGTGAAGAGAAAACCACTGCTATCACTGAAAATTACAACATGATGTCACTGAGCCGCGGTGAAGAGAAAACCACCGCTATCACTGCAAACTACAACATGATGTCACTGATCCAAGGTAAAGAGGAAACCACCGCTATCACTGAAAACTACAACATGATGTCACTGAGCCGCGGTGAAGAGAAAACCACCGCTATCACTGCAAACTACAACATGATGTCACTGATCCAAGGTAAAGAGGAAACCACCGCTATCACTGAAAACTACAACATGATGTCACTGAGCCGCGGTGAAGAGAAAACCACCGCTATCACTGAAAACTACAACATGATGTCACTGAGCCGCGGTGAAGAGAAAACCACCGCTATCACTGAAAACTACAACATGATGTCACTGAGCCGCGGTGAAGAGGAAACCACCGCTATCACTGAAAACTACAACATGATGTCACTGAGCTGCGGTGAAGAGAAAACCACCGCTATCACTGAAAATTACAACATGATGTCACTGAGCCGCGGTGAAGAGAAAACCACCGCTATCACTGCAAACTACAACATGATGTCACTGATCCAAGGTAAAGAGGAAACCACCGCTATCACTGAAAACTACAACATGATGTCACTGAGCCGCGCTGAAGAGAAAACCACCGCTATCACTGAAAACTACAAAATGATGTCACTGCCGCAGTGAAGAGAAAACCACCGCTATCACTGAAAACTACAACATCATGTCACTGAGGCGGTGAAGAGAAAACCATCGCTATCACTGAAAACTACAACATGATGTCACTGCCGCGGTGAAGAGAAAACCACCGCTATCACTGAAAACTACAACATGATGTCTCTGAGCCGCGGTGAAGAGGAAACCACCACTATCACTGAAAACTACAACATGATGTCTCTGAGGCCCTGTGAAGAGGTGTAGAGAAAACCACCGCTATCACTGAAAACTACAACATGATGTCACTGCCGCGGTGAAGAGGAAACCAGACTTTAATTATCTCTGTTTTTACTAAGCACCAAAACGGTGGTCACCGAGACTCACTCCAGGCGTCTCCCTTGGTTTTGCAAGCTCCCTGTTAGGATCTGTCCCTCCGCTTACCTTGCCAGACCTGGCAACCTCTCCACAGACTGTCAGACCTGGCAACACTCACTTCCCCCTTCCACTCTACAGTCACATTCATTCCACCTGTGAACAATTCATCAATCAACCCTCCCCCTATAAGACTGGACTCGTTACAAACATGTTGGTCAGTTCATAGTTTGGTGTTGTCGATGTCCCCTGTGTGTTCCTGGTTCCGTGTTCCGTGGTTCTCTGAGGTTTGATTTTTGGAATTATTGTTTGACTGCCTTGGACTCCCTTGTTTTTGCCTTTTTGCTATGCCTAGATTTTCTTTGTACTTTGATAAGTTTGGATTGTTTCCTGAGCTAGCATACAGCTTACATTTCTGTTTGTGTTCCTAGCTGCCTTGGATATAATAAATACTTTATTTACTGAAACTACTCTGCTCTTGCATTTGGGTTCAAATCATTCTGCATCGTAACAGTATGAACTGACCAAAATATGAACCCAGCAGAGCTCAGACTTTTCCACTGTAAAGTGGTGGAGTTTGAACATGTAGTTGATCAGCTCAAGGCCTCTCCTCCTAACCGGCGTGCTGGATTGCAGAGACAGATTTCTAGCCAGCAGCTTTGGTTTAAAGAGAGACCATGGGTGAGTCATTTTGTCCCCCATTTGGATGTGGTCCGTGGGAGGCTAAAGGACTTTGAGACCAGCTCTCAACCACATGTTTCCCAGCCGGCTCCTCACTTTGTTAGGGTAGGAGTGATGAGCCTGCGTCCCGCTAGCCTGGATGTTAACCAGCAGGGCACCCAGCCTATGGATTTTTTTTCCCTTTCCCGTGACTATGTTCCAGTTTGTTCTAATGAACAAGATCCCTTGTATGGCACCCGTCTGGCTCGGGGGGGTCCCCGTTGTGTCAACAGGCGGGGGGGTGTCTCACTGGGTCTCCCAGTCACCAAGCCCACCCGACCAGCCTGTCCTGACAGTGTGGGAAACCGGGGGCCTGCTAGAAAAAGGCATGGCCGCCTACACCGCCAGGAACCACCGCCACCCAGCCTGTCATGTCCAGCTGCAGTTCCGCCTGCAGCCCCTTCCCGTCCTGATGCACTCCCGCCTGCAGCGGTGCAGCCCCGTCACGGGCCAGCACTACGGCAGCGGGACCCCGGGGGTGTTTTTCCTGGGTGTGCAGCGTCTGCTGGGGTCCCGTCTACAGAGCCTGCAGCATCCTCCTCGCTCCCAGTGACTTTGTCTCCGTTCCGTTTTCTGCCGCTCCGCTCTCCATCTCCAGAGCCTGCAGCACCCTCCTCATCCCCTGGGTGTGCAGTATTCTCTGGGGTCCCAGCATCCTCCTCGCCTCCTGGGTGTGCAGCGTCCTCTGGGGTCCCGTCTCCAGAGTCTGCAGCATCCTCTTCGCCTCCTGGGTGTGCAGCGTCCTCTGGGGTCCCGTCTCCAGAGCCTGCAGCATCCTCCTCCTGTTCTCCGCCTGCAGTCCCGCCTGCAGCTCTGCCTCCTCCGCCTGCAGTTCCACCTGCAGCTCCGCCTCCCCCGCCTGCAGCTCTGCCTGCAGCACCGCCTTCTCCGCCTGCAGTTCCACCTGCAGCTCTGCCTCCTCCGCCTGCAGTTCCGCCTGCAGCTCTGCCTCCTCCGCCTGCAGTCCCGCCTGCAGCTCCGCCTGCAGTCCCGCCTGCAGCTCTGCCTGCAGCTCCGCCTGCAGTCCCGCCTGCAGCTCTGCCTGCAGTTCCACCTGCAATCCCGCCTGCAGCTCCGCCTGCAGTCCCGCCTGCAGCTCCGCCTGCAGTCCTGCCGGCAGCATCTCCGGCGTCGCCTCTGCCTGCCGCACCTCCGGCGTCGCCTCTGCCTGCAGCACCTCCGGCGTCGCCTCTGCCTGCAGCACCTCCGGCGTCGCCTCTGCCTGCAGCAACTCCGGCGTCGCCTCTGCCAGCAGCATCCTCTGCGGTCCCGTCTGCAGCGTTTTCTGAAGCCCCGCCGCTGCAGCTTGCCTCTGAGGCCCCGCCACTGCAGCTCGCCTCTGAGGCCCTGCAGCTCGTCTCCGAGGCCCCGCCGCTGCAGCTCGCCTCTGAGGCCCTGCAGCTTGCCTCCGAGGCCCCGCCGCCGCAGCTCGCCTCCGAGGCCCCGCCGCTGCAGCTTGCCTCTGGGGTCCCGTCTCCTAAGTCTGCAGCGTCGTCTGCAGCTTCAGCTCCAGAGCCTGCAGCATCTCCTGTGGCTCCGCCTGCAGCACCCCTGGCGTCTCCTGCAGCTTCAGCTCCAGAGCCGGCAGCTTCTCCTGTGGCTCCGCCTGCAGCACCCCTGGCGTCTCCTGCAGCATCATGTCCAGCGCCTGCAGCATACCCGGCTCCGCTTCCACGGTCCTCCGCCTCGTCTCAGCCTCCAGGCCGCCCTCCGGACGGCACCTCCGCAGCCTCGTCCCGGCCTCCAGGCCGCCCTCCGGACGGCACCTCCGCAGCCTCGTCCCGGCCTCCAGGCCGCCCTCCTGACGGCACCTCCGCAGCCTCGTTCCGGCCTCCAGGCCGCCCCCCAGACGACACCTCTGCTGCCTCGTCCCAGCCCCCCGGACGTCCCCCTGAAGTCTCCAGCTCTGCCTCAGTTTTCCCTCCTCCAGGCCCCCTCCACCCACCCTGCGCGTTCCTCGTTATGTTT